>NW_012289206.1:0-3524 GCF_000151885.1 Dipodomys ordii | reverse complement strand
GGTAAGTTTAAAAAATTACGAACATAAAAAGCTGATGTAAAATATTTAAGATTTGCATGAAAACCACAAAATATCCATACCCTCATCCAACCTTTCCTCCTTTCAATTTTTTAATTTGTGTTTTAGTGTGCCATGAACTCGTTCAATAATGGCTTGTCCTTGGGTGTTATATTTATTCCTGTAATATGTACCACATCATAAATTTTACAAAATCTTTTAAATTTAATACTTTTATAGGCTGGTCCATTATTAGTCTTTATTTTGGCAGGCACTCCCATAATAGCAAAAGCTTCCAATAAGTGTTCTATTACATGGTTAACAGTTTTTCCCATAAGGGCAGAAGCCCAAACAAATTTAGAATAAGTATGTATTGTAACATGTACAAAGGAAAAACGGCCAAAGGCTTGTACATGGATTATATCCATTTTCCAGAGCTAGTTAGGTTGTAATCCGCGAGGATTTTCTCCAGCAGGTACAACTCTCAAATGCATTGGTCTGCAGATAGGACAACTTTTTATAATTTGTTTAGCTTGAGAATAAGGTATTTTATAATGCATATGTAAATGGCTAGCATTTGTATGTAAATGAGCATGATCCTGTTTAGCAGAAGCAAAACTAACTAATTTATCAACCTGATTATTGCCATATACAAAGTACCCAGGTAACGAAGAGTGAGCTCTAATGTGAGTTACAAACACATTGGCCTTACTTTGTTGCAGTAATGCTTGTAATTGTTTATATAGTTGTTTTAGTTGGGGTTTAGATGAATGTGTAACTGCAGTGACTATATTAGTCACAACTCCTACAGCATAGGCAGAATCAGTAACAATATTAACATCTCCCACAAAATCTTGTAACATCTTATGATTAGCAAAAAGTTCATTTTGTTGAACTGATGCTTAAGTAGTTGTTTGTACCCAATATTTATTTGTTGTCCAATAGCACTTTTTGTTTTGGAGCCATCTGTAAAAACGGTAAGAGTAGTGGAAATAGGGACCTTGGTAATTATATTATTAATGACAAGTTGTTGTTTATGCAAGCAATCCCACAATCTACCTTTGGGAAAATGATAGGAAAATTGCCCAGTAAAATTTACTAATGCTATTTGTAGCGTTTCAGACAGGTTTAACAAATATTTTACTTGGACATTTGGCAAAGGAAAGATAATTTCAAATAAATCATACAACGATAGGGTAAATATCCGTTTCCTGGCCTGTTGAATAATAATTGCCAACTGTTGTTCATAAGGCATAATATTTTTTGTAAATCTATGCCATGCATAAATCCATTCTAATGGTAGCTCATTTTGTCGTATAATCTCTGTTGGGTATTTCCATGTATCTAAAATATATAAATTTATGAGTTGATTTAGCGTTACTCTGTAAAAACATTTTTTTATTCTCTGTTCTACAAATTGTACTTCTCTTTCAGCTTCCTTGGTTAAAGTTCTTTTGCTATGTAAATCAGGCTCCCCTTGTAATAATGGAAAACATTATATAATTGATAAGTAGGAATTCCTAAGGCCGGTGGCATGAAAATGATATCTCCTAGTAAGTTTTGAAAATCATTTAACTTATGTAATTGATCACGTCATAAAGATATTTTTGAGGTGTCACTGTTTGTCTACAAACAACATATCCTGATGGAGACATAGAATTCCATTGTGTATATATACCACATTTTCTTGATCCATTCATATACTGAGGGGCATCTGGGTTGGTTCCAGATCTTAACTATGGTAATTAATGCTGCAATAAACATAGTTGTGCTGGTAGCTTTAGTGTGGTCTTGTTTGTAAACATTTGGGTAAATGCCCAAAAGTGGGAGTGCTGGGTGATAGGGGAGCTCTATGTGGAGTTATTGAGGACCCTCCATACTGCTTTCCAAAGTGGTTGAACAAGTTTACACTCCCACCAACAATGAAGTAAGGTTCCCTTCTGTCCACATCCCATCCACCATCTGTTGTTGTTAGAGTTCTTGATTTTAGCCATTCTAACTGGGGTGAGGTGGTATCTCAATGTTGTTTTGATTTGCATTTCTTTTATGGCTAGGGAGGTTGAGCATTTCTTCATGTGTCTATTGGCCATCCTTCTTTCTTCTTCAAAGAAATTTCTCTTTAAGTAATAGCCCACTTATTTATTGGGCAGTTGTTTCTTTGAGGATTTGTTGTTGGAGGACTTAATTTTTTGAGTTCCAAGTATATTTGAGATATGAGACCCTTGTCCATTGTATGGCTAGTGAAGATCTTCTCCCAATCCGTGGGCTTTCTATTGATCTTGCTAGCTATGTCCTTTGCCATACAGAAGCTCTGCAACTTCATGCAATCCCATTTGTCCAACATTTCTTTGATTTGTTGTGTTTCCGGGTCTCTATTAAGAAAATTTCAGCCTGCGCCAAGGAGACCTAGGGTTTCTCTTATTCCATCCCCTAATGTTTTCAGAGTGTCTGCTTTGACTCCGAGGTCTTTGATCCATTTGGAGTTGATTCTGGTTCAGGGTGGTATATAAGGATCTAGCTTTAATTTTCTACAAGTAGTTAACCAATTTTGCCAGCACCATTTACTGAAGAGGCTTTCTTTGTTCCATTCTATTATTTTATCTCTCTTGTCAAAGATTAGATGGCTATAGCTCTGCAGATTCATGTCTGGGTTTTCAATTCTATTCCATTGGTCCTGAGTTCTGTTCTTGTGCCAGTACCAAGATGTTTTGAGTACTATGGCTTTATAGTAGAGTTTGAAATTTGGTATTGATAGTCCTCTAGCAGTGTTCTTACCATTGAGGAGGGTTTTTGCTATTCGGGGTCTTTTGTTGTTCCATATGAATTTTTGGATTGCCTCTTCTATTTCCTTGAAGAATGAGGTTGGAATTTTGATAGGTATTGCATTGAATTTGTAGATAGCCTTGGGAAGTATTTCCATTTTCACGATGTTAATCTTTCCAATCCTGGAGCATGGAGGATGACATTGACCCATTTGTTAGGAAATGGAAAGAAGTGGAAAAAAATTATATTAAGTGAAGTAAGCCAAGCCCAAACAAACATAGGTCCCATGATTTCCCTTATTTGCAATATCTAGTATATGTATAAGTCAAGCAGAAAAGGTCAGATAAGCTGATGTTAGGAAAATGAACCCTAAGATATGTATTTAAGTGCTTTTTTTCTTTCATGCATTTGTTTCTAATGAAATCATAAGATTATTTCTTTGTTGCTTTGTATGTCTCTCCCCTGCAGTATAACCCCTGCTTTCACTGTATTTGATGTCGGTATCATTTGTGGAGGGGAAGGGGAAAAACAAGTCATTTAAATAAGAATACAGGTGGACCTGTTGCAACAATGAGAATTACAAGTTGTCATGTCGAAAACGAACTTTACTACTTGGGGCTGGGGATTGGGTGGGCAGGAGTGCAGATGGGAAGGTATGAGAAGGGTAAATAGAGGAGGAGGCTACAATGCTTGATAAGAAATGTACTCACTCTCTTGCCCATGTAATTGTAACCCCTCTGTACTGTATTTTCACAATAAAAAAA
>NW_012289205.1:0-1015 GCF_000151885.1 Dipodomys ordii | reverse complement strand
TTACCCCAGGGCGGAAGCTTAGAGTTCAAGGGCCCAGGAGTCCCCAGTCCTAAGTGTTTCACACCCCGTTTGCTTTCTGAGTCCCAACCATGGAACCGGGACCAGCTGCTAGGTCACCCCTCACGAACATTAGATTCCTTAGACGACTAAGATTACCTGGTGGTCACTTTACATTTTCATTATTTCGCACCTCACCTACCCCCAAACCATATTTTATGAAAGTCTGTCCTCTCCCCAGTGATAAGACGGGGCTTTTCCAGCTCTAGTGCGGTGTCCCCTAGCCTGTCAATTTCCTGAGTAGTGAAGTATTAATGTATAGTCATAACACCCAAGACCTGAGGACCCCGTTAAGGCTAGGAGGCCCAGATATTATTTACTACTTTATTTCTGGCCTCACTATTTTAAATAAGGGTTACCATATATCACTTGTGTAATAGAAAAACATAATGAAGTTGGGCGCCAGTTACTCATGCCTGTAATACTAGCTAATCAGGAGGATAAGATCTTTTTTTTTGGGGGGGGGTTTGGTTGCGGAGCCGGAACTCTGGGCCTGGGCGCTGTCCCTCAGTTCTTCAGCTGAAGGCTAGCGCGTTACCACTTGAGCCACAGTGCCACTTCCGGCTTTTTTTCTTTTTGCTTATGTGGTGCTGAGGAATCGAACCCAGGGCCTCAGGCATACAAAGCAAGTGCTTTACCATTGAGCCACCTTCCCAGTCCCAGGAAACTAAGATCTGAGGACAGTGGTTCAAAGCCAGCCTGGGCAGGAAAGTCCATGAGACTCTAATCTCCAATTAACCACCAGAAAACCAGAAGTGTCGCTGTGGCTCAAGTGGTAGAGCACTACATAGTCTTTTTTTTTTTTTTTTTTTTTTGTTCCGGTCGTGGGGCCTGAACTTTGGGCCTGGGCGCTGTCCCTCAGCTCTTCAGCTCAAGGCTAGCACTCTACCACTTGAGCCACAGCGCCACTTCACGGCTTTTTTCTTTTTGCTTATGTGGTGCTGAGGAATCGAACCCA
>NW_012289204.1:0-3326 GCF_000151885.1 Dipodomys ordii | reverse complement strand
TCCCACTTTGTCCCGCTGTGTCCCCCGCTGTGTACCGCTGTGTCCCCCGCTGTGTCCCCGCTGTTTCCCGCTGTGTCCTGCTGTGTCCGGCTGTGTCCCCGCTGTCCCCCACTGTGTCCCCTGCTGTGTCCCCGCTGTGTCCAGCTGTGTCCCGTTTTGTCCCGCTGTGTCCCGCTGTGTCCCGCTGTGTCCCCGCTGTGTCCCGATGTGTACCGCTGTGTCTGCCTCTGTGTACCCCGCTGTGTTCTGCTGTGTCCCCCGCTGTGTCCTGCTCTGTCCTCGCTGTGTCCCCTGCTGTTTCCTGCTGTTTCCCCCGCTGTGTCACCCGCTGTGTCCCCAGCTGTGTCCGGCTGTGTCCCGCTGTGTTCCCCTGTGTCCCCCGCTGTCTCCCGCTGTGTTCTTTGCTGTGTCCCCCGCTGAGTCCCGCTGTGTCCCCTGCTGTTTACCGCGGTGTCCCCCGCTGTGTCCCCCACTCTGTCCCCCGCTGTGTCCCCGCCTTGTCCCCGCTGTGTCCCTCTGTGTCCCTGGTGTGTCCTCGCTGTGTAACTGCTATGTCTCTCTGTTCCCGCTGTGTCCCACTGTGTCCCGCAGTGTCCCCCTATGTCCCCTCTGTGTCCTCGCTGTATCCCTTGCTGTGTCCCACTGTGTCCCCTGCTGTGTCCCCGCTGTGTCCTAGCTGTGTCCCGCTGTGTCCCCGTTGTTCCCCGGTTTGTCCCCACTGTCCCCCGCTGTGTCCCTCGCTGTGTACCTCTGTGTCCCTCTCTGTCCTCGCTTTGTTCCCGCTATGTCCCGCTGTGTCCCTGCTGTGTCCGTGCTGTGTTCCAATCTCTCCCGCTGTGTGCAGCTCTGGGTCCTCCGCTGTGTCCCCCGCTGTGTCCTGCTGTGTCACGCTGTGTCCCGCTTTTTCCCCTGCTGTGTCCCGCTGTGTCCCGCAGTGTACCACACTGTGTCCCACTGTGTCCCCCGCTGTGTCCCTGCTGTGTCCCGCTGTGTCCCGGTGTGTACCCTGCAGTGTACTGCTGTGTCCCCAGATGTGTCCCGCTGTGTCCCGCTGTGTCCCCGGCTGTGTCCCCTGCTGTGTCCCGCTCTTTCCCTCTGTGTCCCGCTGTGTCCTTGCTGTGTCCCAATTTGTGTCCCGCTGTGTCCCGATGTGTCCCGCTGTGTTGCCGCTTTGTCACTGTGTGTCTCGCTGTGTCCCGCTGTGTCCACGCTGTGTCCCGCTCTGTCCCAGGCTGTGTCCCGCTGTGTCCCCCGCTGTGTTCCGCTGTGTTGCTGCTGTGTCCCGCTGTGTCCCCGCTGTGTCCCCGGTGTGTCCTGCTGTGTCCCCGCTGTGTCTCACTCTGTCCCCACTGTGTCCCTCTTTGTCCCGCTGTGTCTCCCTGCTGTCCCCCTTTGTGTCCCCCTTTGTGTCCCGCTGTGTCCCCCGCTGTGTCCGGTTGTGTTTCCCGCTGTGTCCCGCTGTGTCCTGCTGTGTACCCCCTGTGTCCCGCTGTGTACCGATGTGTCCCCACTGTGTCCCCGCTGTGTCTCCCTGCTGTCCCAGCTGTGTCCCCACTGTGTTCCGCTGTGTCCCCGCTGTGCCCCACTGTGTTTCCCTGCTGTCCCCCGCTGTGTCCCCTCTGTTTCCCGCTGTGTCCCGCTGTGTCCTCGCTGTGTCCCCGCTGTTTCCCGCTGTGTCCTGCTGTATCCGGCTGTTTCCCCGCTGTCCCCCGCTGTGTCCCCTGCTGTGTCCCCGCTGTGTCCAGCTTTGTCCCGTTTTGTCTCGCTGTGTCCCGCTCTGTCACCACTTTGTCCCCCGCTTTGTCCCCGCTGTGTCTCGCTGTGGCCTCCGCTGTGTCTCACTGTGTCCCCTGCTGTATTCCCCGCTGTGTCCCGCTGTGTCCCGTTGTGTCCTTGCTGTGTCCCCGCTTTGTCCTGCTGTGTCCCCGCTGTCCCCCGCCGTGTCCCCTGCTGTGTCCCCCGCTGTGTCCCGCTGTGTCCCTGCTGTGTCCCGGCTGGGTCCCGCTGTGTCCCGCTGTGTCCCCGCTGTGTCCCACTGTGTCCCCTGCTGTGTCCCCCGCTGTGTCCCGCTGTGTCCCGTTGTGTCCTTGCTGTGTTCCCGCTTTGTCCTGCTGTGTCCCTCTGTGTCCCCGCTGTCCCCCGCCGTGTCCCCTGCTGTGTCCCCCGCTGTGTCCCGCTGTGTCCCTGCTGTGTCCCGGCTGGGTCCCGCTGTGTCCCGCTGTGTCCCCGCTGCGTCCCCCGCTGTGCCTGCTGTGTCCCTGCTCTGTCCCCGCTGGGTCCCGCTGTGTCCCGCTGTGTCCACGCTGTTTCTCACTGTGTCCCTGCTGTATCTCCGCTGTGTCCCGCTGTGTCCCTGGTGTGTCCTCGCTGTGTAACCGCTGAGTCCCTCTGTGTCCCCGCTGTGTCCCACTGTGTCCCCCGCTGAGTCCCCGCTGTGTCCCCGCTGTGTCCTCCTGTGTCCCACTGTGTCCTCGCTGTGTCCTTCTGTATCCCGTTGTGTCCCCCGCTGTGTCCCCCACTATTTCCCCGCTGTGACCCGCTGTGTCCATGCTGTGTTCCCCGTTGTGTCCCGCTGTGTCCCGCTGTGTCCCGCTGTGTCCCGCTGTGTGCCTGCTAGCCCGCGGTGTGACCCCCGCTGTGTCCCGCTGTGTCCTGCGGTGTCTCGATGTGTACTGCTGTGTCTGCCTCTGTGTACCCCACTGTGTCCTGCTGTGTCCCCCGCTATGTCCTGCTGTGTCCGCGGTGTGTCTCCCGCTGTTTCCCGCTGTTTCCCCCGCTGTGTCCCCCGCTGTGTCCCGCGGTGTCCTGCTGTGTACCCCCTGTGTCCCGCTGTGTACCGATGTGTCCCCGCTGTGTCCCTGCTGTGTCTTCCTGCTGTCCCCCGCTGTGTCCCCACTGTGTTCCGCTGTATCCCCGCTGTGTCCCACTCTGTCCCCACTGTGTCCCTCTTTGTCCCGCTGTGTCCCTCGCTGTGTCCCGCTGTGTCCCCCGCTGTGTCCCCGCTGTTTCCCGCTGTGTCCTGCTGTGTCCGGGTGTGTCCACGCTGTCCCCCGCTGTGACCCCTGCTGTGTCCCCGCTGTGTCCTGCTGTGTCCCCGCTGTGTCCCGCTGTGTCCCCTGCTGTGTCCCCCTCTGTGTCCCGCTGTGTCCATGCTCTGTCCCCACTGGGTCCCGCTGTGTCCCGCTGTGTCCACGCTGTTTCCCCGCTGTGTCCCGCTGTGTCCCTGCTGTGTCCCGGCTGGGTCCCGCTGTGTCCCGCTGTGTCCCCGCTGTGTCCCCGCTGTGTCCCACTGTGTCCCCTGCTGTGTTCCCCTATGTGTCCCGCTG
>NW_012289203.1:0-2308 GCF_000151885.1 Dipodomys ordii | reverse complement strand
GTCCCCCCTGTGTCTCCGCTGTCCCCCGCTGTGTCCTGGTGTGTCCCCGCTGTCCCCAGCTGTGTCATCGCTGTCACCTCCTGTGTCCCCCGCTGTGTCACCCGCTGTGTCCCCCGCTGTGTCCCCGCTGTGTCCTCCTGTGTCCCGCTGTGTTCTTGCTGTGACCCCCGCTGTGTCCCGGTGTGTCCCCCGCTGTGTCCTGCTGTTTCCCGCTGTGTCCTGCTTCGTCGGCCTGTGTCCCCCGCTGTGTCCCCCTGTGTCCCCGCTGTGTCCCGCTGTGTCACGCTGTGTCCTCGCTGTGTTCCACTGTGTCCACCACTGTGTCCCTTTGTGACCCCCGCTGTGTCCCACACTGTGTCCCGCTGTGTGCCCCGCTGTGTCCCGCTGTGTCCCGCTGTGTCCCCGCTGTCTGCCGGTGTGTCACCGCTGTCCCCCGCTGTATCCCCCGCTGTGTCCCGCTATGTCCTCTCTGTGTCCCGCTGTGTCCCCCCTTTCTGTCCGCTGTGTCCCGCTTTGTCCCTGGTGTGTCCTCGCTGTGTAACCGTTGAGTCCCTCTGTGTCCCCGCTGTGTCCCACTGTGTCCCCACTGTGTCCCTGCTGTGTCCCCGCTGTGTCCTCCTGTGTCCCACTGTGTCCTGGCTGTGTCCTTCTGTATCCCGCTGTGTCCCCCACTGTGTCCCCCACTATTTCTCCACTGTGACCCGCTGTGTCCTTGCTGTGTCCTCAGCTGTTTCCCGCTGTGTCCCCCTCTGTGTCCCGCTGTCTCCTGCTGTGTCCCGCTGTGTCCTGCTGTGTCCGCCACTGTGTCCCCCGCTGTGTCCCGCTGTGTCCCCGCTGTGTCCCCGCTGGGTCCCGCTGTGTCCTTCTGTGTCCCCGCTGTTTCCCTGCTGTGTTCCGCTGTGTCCCTGGTGTGTCCTGGCTGTGTAACCTCTATGTCCCTCTGTGTCCCCGCTGTGTCCCACTGTGTCCGGCAGTGTCACCCTATGTCCCCGCTGTGTCCTCACTGTGTCCTTCTGTATCCCGCTGTGTCCTCCGCTGTGTCCCCCACTATTTCCCCGCTGTGTCCCGCTGTGTCCCGCAGTGTCCCTGCTGTGTCCTCACTTTATCCGCAGCAGTGTCCCGCTGTGTCCCCCGCTGTGTCCCCACTGTTTCCTCCTGTGTCCCGCTGTGTCCTCGCTGTGTCCTTCTGTATCCCGCTGTGTCCCCTGCTGTGTCCCCCACTATTTCCCTGCTGTGTCCCGCTGTGTCCCCCTTTGTGTTCCCCGCTGTGTCCCGCTGTGTCCTGAGAAGTCCCACTGTGTCCGCTACAGTGTCCCCCTCTGTGTCCCTTTGTGTACCCCACTGTGTCCCGCTGTGTCACCCGTTGTGTCCCCCACTGTGTCCACCGCTGTGTCCCCACTGTGTGCCGCTGTACCCCGCTGTGTCCCCGGCTATGTCCCCCGCTGTGTCCCGCTCTTTCCTGCTGTGTCCCGTTGTGTCCTTGCTGTGTCCCCATTTGTGTCCCGCTGTGTCCTTTCTGTGTTCCCCGCTGTGTCCCACTGTGTCCCCATGTGTCACGCTGTGTCCTCTCTGTGTATCCCTCTGTGTCCCGCTGTGTCCTCGCTGTGTCCCACACTGTGTCCCCGCTGTGACCCGCTGTGTCCCTGCTGTGTCCCTGCTGTGTCCCTGCTGTGTCCCGCTGTTTGTCCGGCTGTATTCCCCGCTGTATCCCGCTGTGTCCCGCTGTCCCCCGCTGTGTCCCGCTGTGTGCCTGCTCTCCCCGGTATGTCCCCCGCTGTGTCCCGCTGTGTCCTGCTGTGTCCCCACTGTGGCCCGCTGTGGCCTGCTGTGTCCCCGCTGTGTCCCCGCTGTGTCCCGATGTGTACCGCTGTGTCTGCCTCTGTGTACCCTGCTGTGTCCTGCTTTGCCCCCCGCTGTGTCCTGCTGTGTCCTCGCTGTGTCCCCCTCTGTTTCCCGCTGTTTCCCCCGCTGTGTCCCCCGCTGTGTCCCGCTGTGTGCCCCCTTTGTTCCCCTCTGTGTCCTGCTGTGTCCCCTGCTGTGTCCCTGCTGTGCCCCGCTGTGTCCCCGCGGCGTAACGCTGTGTCCCGCTTTGTGTCCCTCTGTGTCCCCCGCTGTGTCCCTGCTGTGTCCCCATGTGTCACGCTGTGTCCTCACTGTGTATCCCTCTGTGTCCCGCTGTGTCCTTCCTGTGTCCCCCACTGTGTCCTTGCTGTGACCCGATGTGTCCCTGCAGTGTCCCCCGCTGTGTTCCGCTGTGTCCCGCTGTGTCCCCGGCTGTGTCCCGCTCTTTACCCGCTGTGTCCCGCTG
>NW_012289202.1:0-3706 GCF_000151885.1 Dipodomys ordii | reverse complement strand
TGTGTACCCCGCTGTGTCCTGCTGTGTCCCCCGCTATGTCCTGCTGTGTCCTCGCTGTGTCTCCCGCTGTTTCCCGCTGTTTCCCCCGCTGTGTCCCCCGCTGTGTCCCGCTGTGTCCCCCGCTGTGTCCGGTTGCGTTTCCCACTGTGTCCCGCGGTGTCCTGCTGTGTACCCCCTGTGTCCCGCTGTGTACCGATGTGTCCCCGCTGTGTCCCTGCTGTGTCTTCCTGCTGTCCCCCGCTGTGTCCCCACTGTGTTCCGCTGTATCCCCGCTGTGTCCCACTCTGTCCCCACTGTGTCCCTCTTTGTCCCGCTGTGTCCCTCGCTGTGTCCCGCTGTGTCCCCCGCTGTGTCCCCGCTGTTTCCCGCTGTGTCCTGCTGTGTCCGGGTGTGTCCACGCTGTCCCCCGCTGTGACCCCTGCTGTGTCCCCGCTGTGTCCAGCTGTGTCCTGCTTTGTCCTGCTGTGGCCCCGCTGTGTCCTGCTGTGTCCCCGCTGTGTCCCGCTGTGTCCCCTGCTGTGTCCCCCTCTGTGTCCCGCTGTGTCCCCGCTCTGTCCCCACTGGGTCCCGCTGTGTCCCGCCGTGTCCCCGCTGTTTCCCCGCTGTGTCCCGCTGTGTTCCTTGTATTCCTAACCGTGTAACCGCTAAGTCCCTCTGTGTCCCCGCAGTGTCCCACTGTGTCCCCCGCTGTTTCACAGCTGTGTACCGCTGTGGCCTCGATGTGTCCCCAGCTGTGTCCCGCTGTGTCCCCCACTGTGTCCCGCTGTGTCCCCCGTTGTGTCCCGCTGTGTCCCGCTGTGTCCCCGCTGTCCGCCGGTGTGTCACCGCTTTCCCCCGCTGTATCCCATGCTGTGTCCCGCTGTGTCCTAGCCGTGTCTCACTGTGTCCCTGCTATGTCTCTGCTGTGTCCCGCTGTGTCCCTGGTGTGTCCTCGCTGTGTAACCGCTGAGTCCCTCTGTGTCCCCACTGTGTCCCACTGTGTCCCCCGCTGAGTCCCCGCTGTGTCCCCGCTGTGTCCTCATGTGTCCCGCTGTGTCCTCGCTGTGTCCTTCTGTATCCCGTTGTGTCCTCCGCTGTGTCCTACACTAATTTCCTCGCTGTGCCCCGCTGTGACCCGCTGTGTCCATGCTGTGTCCCCCGCTGTGTCCTGCTGTGTCCCGCTGTTTGTCCCGCTGTGTTCCCCGCTGTGTCTCGCTGTGTCCCGCTGTGTGCCTGCTCTCCCCCGGTGTGTCCCCCGCTGTGTCCCGCTGTGTCCTGCTGTGTCCCCACTGTGGCCCACTGTGGCCTGCTGTGTCCCCGATGTGTCCCCGCTGTGTCCCAATGTGTACCGCTGTGTCTGCCTCTGTGTACCCCGCTGTGTCCTGCTTTGTCCCCCGCTGTGTCCTGCTGTGTCCTCGCTGTGTCCCCCGCTGTTTCCCGCTGTTTCCCCCGCTGTGTCCCCCGCTGTGTCCCGCTTTGTCCCCCGCTGTGTCCCGCTGTGTCCCCCACTGTGTCCGGTTGTGTTTCCCACTGTGTCACGCGGTGTCCTGCTGTGTACCCCCTGTGTCCTGCTGTGTCCCACTTTGTCCCGCTGTGTCCCTGCTGTGTCTTCCTGCTGTCCCCCGCTGTGTCCCCACTGTGTTCCGCTATATCCCTTCTGTGTCCCACTCTGTCCCCACTGTGTCGCGCTTTGTCCCCCTTTGTCCCCCGCTGTGTCCCGCTGTGTCCCCCCCTGTGTCCCCGCTGTTTCCCGCTGTGTCCTGCTGTGTCCGGCTGTGTCCCCGCTGTCCTCCGCTGTGTCCCCTGCTGTGTCCCCGCTGTGTCCACCTGTGTCCCGCTGTGTCTCGCTCTGTCCCCGCTGTGTCCCGATGTGTACCGCTGTGTCTGCCTCTGTGCTCCCCGCTGTGTCCTACTGTGTCCCCCGCTGTGTCCTGCTGAGTCCTCGCTGTGTCCCCCGCTGTTTCCCGCTGTTTCTCCCGCTGTGTCTCCTGCTGTGTCCCCAGCTGTGTCCGGCTGTGTCCCGCTGTGTTCCCCTGTGTCCCCCGCTGTCTCCCGCTGTGTTCTTTGCTGTGTCCCCCGCTGAGTCCCGCTGTGTCCCCCACTGTTTACCGCTGTGTCCCGCACTGTGTCCCCCGCTGTGTCCCCGCTGTGTCCCCGCTGTGTCCCTCTGTGTCCCTGGTGTGTCCTCGCTGTGTAACTGCTATGTCTCTCTGTCCCCGCTGTGTCCCACTGTGTCCCGCAGTGTCCCCCTATGTCCCCTCTGTGTCCTCGCTGTATCCCCTGCTGTGTCCCACTGTGTCCCCTGCTGTGTCCCCGCTGTGTCCCCGCTGTGTCCAAGCTGTGTCCCGCTGTGTCCCCGTTGTTCCCCGGTTTGTCCCCACTTTCCCCCGCTGTGTCCCTCGCTGTGTACCTCTGTGTCCTGCTCTGACCTCGCTTTGTTCCCGCTATGTCTCGCTGTGTCCCTGCTGTGTCCGTGCTGTGTTCCACTCTCTCCCGCTTTGTGCAGCTCTGTGTCCTCCGCTGTGTCCCCCGCTGTGTCCTGCTGTGTCCCGCTGTGTCCTCCTGTGTCCCGCTGTGTCCTCTCTGTGTCCTTCTGTATCCCGTTGTGTCCCCCGCTGTGTCCCCCACTATTTCCCTGCTGTGACCCGCTGTGTCCATGCTGTGTTCCCCGTTGTGTCCCGCTGTGTCCCGCTGTGTCCCGTTGTGTCCCGCTGTGTCCCGCTGTGTGCCTGCTAGTCCCCGGTGTGACCCCCGCTGTGTCCCGCTGTGTCCTGCGGTGTCTCGATGTGTACTGCTGTGTCTGCCTCTGTGTACCCCGCTGTGTCCTGCTGTGTCCCCCGCTATGTCCTGCTGTGTCCTCACTGTGTCTCCCGCTGTTTCCCCCGCTGTGTCCTCCGCTGTGTCCCGCTTTTTCCCCCCTGTGTCCGGTTGCGTTTCCCACTGTGTCCCGCGGTGTCCTGCTGTGTACCCCCTGTGTCCCGCTGTGTACCGATGTGTCCCCGCTGTGTCCCTGCTGTGTCTTCCTGCTGTCCCCCGCTGTGTCCCCACTGTGTTCCGCTGTATCCCCGCTGTGTCCCACTCTGTCCCCACTGTGTCCCTCTTTGTCCCGCTGTGTCCCTCGCTGTGTCCTGCTGTGTCCCCGCTGTGTCCCGCTGTGTCCCCTGCTGTGTCCCCCTCTGTGTCCCGCTGTGTCCATGCTCTGTCCCCACTGGGTCCCGCTGTGTCCCGCTGTGTCCCCGCTGTTTCCCCGCTGTGTCCCGCTGTGTTCCTTGTATGTCCTAACTGTGTAACTGCTATGTCCCTCTGTGTCCCCGCAGTGTCCCACTGTGTCCCCCGCTGTTTCCCAGCTGTGTACCGCTGTGGCCTTGATGTGTCCCCAGCTGTGTCCCGCTGTGTCCCCCACTGTGTCCCGCTGTGTCCCCCGTTGTGTCCCGCTGTGTCCCGCTGTGTCCCCGCTGTCCGCCGGTTTGTCACCGCTTTCCCCCGCTGTATCCCATGCTGTGTCCCGCTGTGTCCTAGCTGTGTCTCACTGTGTCCCTGCTATGTCTCTGCTGTGTCCCGCTGTGTCTCTGGTGTGTCCTCGCTGTGTAACCGCTGAGTCCCTCTGTGTCCCCACTGTGTCCCACTGTGTCCTCCGCTGAGTCCCCGCTGTGTCCCCGCTGTGTCCTCATGTGTCCCGCTGTGTCCTCGCTGTGTCCTTCTGTATCCCGTTGTGTCTTCCGCTGTG
>NW_012289201.1:0-3193 GCF_000151885.1 Dipodomys ordii | reverse complement strand
CACCCAATGTGTACCGCTGTGTCTGCCTCTGTGTACCCCGCTGTGTCCTGCTTTGTCCCCTGCTGTGTCCTGCTGTGTCCTCGCTGTGTCCCCCGCTGTTTCCCGCTGTTTCCCCCGCTGTGTCCCCCGCTGTGTCCCGCTTTGTCCCCCGCTGTGTCCCGCTGTGTCCCCCACTGTGTCCGGTTGTGTTTCCCACTGTGTCCCGCGGTGTCCTGCTGTGTACCCCCTGTGTCCTGCTGTGTCCCACTTTGTCCCGCTGTGTCCCTGCTGTGTCTTCCTGCTGTCCCCCGCTGTGTCCCCACTGTGTTCTGCTGTATCCCTGCTGTGTCCCACTCTGTCCCCACTGTGTCGCGCTTTGTCCCCCTTTGTCCCCCGCTGTGTCCCGCTGTGTCCCCCCCTGTGTCCCCGCTGTTTCCCGCTGTGTCCTGCTGTGTCCGGCTGTGTCCCCGCTGTCCTCCGCTGTGTCCCCTGCTGTGTCCCCGCTGTGTCCAGCTGTGTCCCGTTTTGTCCCGCTGTGTCCCGCTGTGTCTCGCTGTGTCCCCGCTGTGTCCCGATGTGTACCGCTGTGTTCCGCTGTGTTGCTGCTGTGTCCCGCTGTGTCCCCGCTGTGTCCCCGGTGTGTCCTGCTGTGTCCCCGCTGTGTCTCACTCTGTCCCCACTGTGTCCCTCTTTGTCCCGCTGTGTCTCCCTGCTGTCCCCCTTTGTGTCCCCGCTGTGTCCCGCTGTGTCCCCCGCTGTGTCCGGTTGTGTTTCCCGCTGTGTCCCGCTGTGTCCTGCTGTGTACCCCCTGTGTCCCGCTGTGTACCGATGTGTCCCCACTGTGTCCCCGCTGTGTCTCCCTGCTGTCCCAGCTGTGTCCCCACTGTGTTCCGCTGTGTCCCCGCTGTGCCCCACTGTGTTTCCCTGCTGTCCCCCGCTGTGTCCCCTCTGTTTCCCGCTGTGTCCCGCTGTGTCCTCGCTGTGTCCCCGCTGTTTCCCCGCTGTGTCCTGCTGTATCCGGCTGTTTCCCCGCTGTCCCCCGCTGTGTCCCCTGCTGTGTCCCCGCTGTGTCCAGCTTTGTCCCGTTTTGTCCCGCTGTGTCCCGCTCTGTCACCACTTTGTCCCCCGCTTTGTCCCCGCTGTGTCCCGCTGTGTTCCGCTGTGTCCTCCGCTGTGTCCCACTGTGTCCCCTGCTGTGTTCCCCGCTGTGTCCCGCTGTGTCCCGTTGTGTCCTTGCTGTGTCCCCGCTTTGTCCTGCTCTGTCCCCGCTGTCCCCCGCCGTGTCCCATGCTGTGTCCCCCGGTGTCCCGCTGTGTCCCTGCTGTGTCCCGGCTGGGTCCCGCTGTGTCCCGCTGTGTCCCCGCTGTGTCCCGCTGTGTCCCCTGCTGTGTCCCCCGCTGAGTCCCCGCTGTGTCCCCGCTGTGTCCTCCTGTGTCCCGCTGTGTCCTCCCTGTGTCCTTCTGTATCCCGTTGTGTCCCCCGCTGTGTCCCCCACTATTTCCCCGCTGTGACCCGCTGTGTCCATGCTGTGTTCCCCGTTGTGTCCCGCTGTGTCCCGCTGTGTCCCGCTGTGTGCCTGCTAGCCCCCGGTGTGACCCCCGCTGTGTCCCGCTGTGTCCTGCGGTGTCTCGATGTGTACTGCTGTGTCTGCCTCTGTGTACCCCGCTGTGTCCTGCTGTGTCCCCGCTATGTCCTGCTGTGTCCTCACTGTGTCTCCCGCTGTTTCCCCCGCTGTGTCCTCCGCTGTGTCCCGCTTTTTCCCCTCTGTGTCCGGTTGCGTTTCCCACTGTGTCCCGCGGTGTCCTGCTGTGTACCCCCTGTGTCCCGCTTTGTACCGATGTGTCCCCGCTGTGTCCCTGCTGTGTCTTCCTGCTGTCCCCCGCTGTGTCCCCACTGTGTTCCGCTGTATCCCCGCTGTGTCCCACTCTGTCCCCACTGTGTCCCTCTTTGTCCCGCTGTGTCCCTCGCTGTGTCCCGCTGTGTCCCCCGCTGTGTCCCCGCTGTTTCCCGCTGTGTCCTGCTGTGTCCGGGTGTGTCCACGCTGTCCCCCGCTGTGACCCCTGCTGTGTCCCCGCTGTGTCCAGCTGTGTCCTGCTTTGTCCCGCTGTGTCCCGCTGTGTCCTGCTGTGTCCCCGCTGTGTCCCGCTGTGTCCCCTGCTGTGTCCCCCTCTGTGTCCCGCTGTGTCCATGCTCTGTCCCCACTGGGTCCCGCTGTGTCCCGCTGTGTCCCCGCTGTTTCCCCGCTGTGTCCCGCTGTGTTCCTTGTATGTCCTAACTGTGTAACTGCTATGTCCCTCTGTGTCCCCGCAGTGTCCCACTGTGTCCCCCGCTGTTTCCCAGCTGTGTACCGCTGTGGCCTTGATGTGTCCCCAGCTGTGTCCCGCTGTGTCCCCCACTGTGTCCCGCTGTGTCCCCCGTTGTGTCCCGCTGTGTCCCGCTGTGTCCCCGCTGTCCGCCGGTTTGTCACCGCTTTCCCCCGCTGTATCCCATGCTGTGTCCCGCTGTGTCCTAGCTGTGTCTCACTGTGTCCCTGCTATGTCTCCGCTGTGTCCCGCTGTGTCCCTGGTGTGTCCTTGCTGTGTAACCGCTGAGTCCCTCTGTGTCCCCACTGTGTCCCACTGTGTCCCCCGCTGAGTCCCCGCTGTGTCCCCGCTGTGTCCTCATGTGTCCCGCTGTGTCCTCGCTGTGTCCTTCTGTATCCCGTTGTGTCCTCCGCTGTGTCCTACACTAATTCCCCGCTGTGACCCGCTGTGTCCATGCTGTGTCCCCCGCAGTGTCCTGCTGTGTCCCGCTGTTTGTCCCGCTGTGTTCCCCGCTGTGTCCCGCTGTGTCCCGCTGTGTCCCGCTGTGTCCTGCTGTGTGCCTGCTCTCCCCCGGTGTGTCCCCCGCTGTGTCCCGCTGTGTCCTGCTGTGTCCCCACTGTGGCCCACTGTGGCCTGCTGTGTCCCCGCTGTGTCCCCGCTGTGTCCCAATGTGTACCGCTGTGTCTGCCTCTGTGTACCCCGCTGTGTCCTGCTTTGTCCCCCGCTGTGTCCTGCTGTGTCCTCGCTGTGTCCCCCGCTGTTTCCCGCTGTTTCCCCCGCTGTGTCCCCTGCTGTGTCCCACTTTGTCCCCCGCTGTGTCCCACTGTGTCCCCCACTGTGTCCGGTTGTGTTTCCCACTGTGTCCCGCGGTGTCCTGCTGTGTACCCCCTGTGTCCCGCTGTGTCCCACTT
>NW_012289200.1:0-1800 GCF_000151885.1 Dipodomys ordii | reverse complement strand
TACCAGCTGTCCTGCCTCGGACGATTTTTTGGATGTGCGGTGGGTGTGAGAGGAGACAGGCGGCCGCAGGCCGAGGTGGCATCTCCCGGGACCTCAGGGATGGCCACTCGGGACGGAGACCGGCCACAGCCCACGCTAGGGCCCGGCGCCCACCCCGCCAGGCAGGGCCGGAGTCCCGCCCGCCGCTTCCCGCCAGCCGAGAGGGGCCGCGGGGCGCAGGTCCGCACCGCACGCCGCGCCGCCCCTGCCCGCGGTGGCACCGGTCACCACCCGGCTGAGGCCAGCCGACTTCGGAGACCAGCGTTTGGGGTGCACACGGGGCGGCGGCGACTCCCAGGGCCGGGGCCGCGCCGGCCGAGGCCGCGCCGCCCTGCCGCCTCTCCGCTGCCCGCGCCCCGCCGCGAGCCGGCCCGGGGCTCCCGCGCTCCACTCCGCTCCCGCCCGCGGCCTCCCGGGTCCTCGGGGCGGCCCACGGCTCCCGCGGGCCCGATTCCGCCCTCCGCACTCACCGGCCCGGCTGCCGCGCTCGTCCTCTTCGGCCGCCTCACAACGCCTCGCGGGCAGCGCGGGCCCCGCCACCCCGGCCCGGCCGCCCTCGCCCCGCGGCCCCGCGCGGCCGCGCCGCCAGCTGGCCCCGGGCGAGCGGCCGGGCGGCGGCGGGCATGCTCCGGGCCGTCGGCGGGCGGCGGCACACGTGCTGGCGCCGGCGGCTGAGGCGGCGCCGCGGGCCGAGCCGGCTGCACCGCTATGCGCCGCCGCCGCTCCCGCGCCTCAGCGGCCGCTGCTGCCCGCGCGCGCCGGCCCACCGCGCATTCCCTCACTCGCGGCGGCGGCGGCGGCGGCGGGCGGCGGGCGGCGCCTCCTCAGGCCGCACGGGGGAGCGTCTCGCTCCGCGGCGGGCAACGCCGCCGTCTCCGGAAGAGCGTCTCGGACGCCGCCCCGCGGGGTCGGCGGCTGCCGTTCCCGGGCAGAGGGCGCGCGGGCCTCGCACTCCCTGGGGACGGCCGCGGGCGCTGGGAAGACCGCGGCGCACGTGGACGGCAGGCGCGGGGAGCGGGGCCCCGAGACGCCGCCGGCCGCCCCTCCGCCCCGGCGTGCCCGCCGCCCCGGGCGGCCTCCTCTCCACCAGCGCGGTGGGCAGATGTGCGCGAGGTCCGTGGGCCGGCGAGCGCCCGCTCAGGGCCCGCACGCCGACGCCCGCGCTGAGGGCCGGGGTGCCGCCATGCTCCCACCCCCTCCACAGGACCGGCCCACGAAGCAGCCCTTTAACCCAGGCAGGAGAGGCCGGGACCTCCGGAACTACTGAAACCGGGGTCAGCCATGAAGAAACACCGACACCAGACGGGCAGCTCGCGTCCACAGGTTTATTGAGCCTCAAGCGCGGTGCGCACAGCTGCCGCTGGTCCGCTTACAAGCGCAGTACCCCGTATCTGATCCGACTGAGCCCCGCACCCACCACCGACGCTAGGGGAAGCAACTTTTTCAGTGGTCACAGCTATAGTCAAACTGCCAAATGTGAGACATAATTATCTTTAAAACTGTGATGACATTGGATACAAAGTCCAGCAAATGCAAATTTATGGCTTGATTCCTCGTATGAGGGCCCTACAAAAATAAGGGGCAGATGTGATGGGAAAAGGTTAGTAACAGCCTAACAATACCAGTGTAGTGTACTTAACGTAATTTACCACAGTCGCAGGGCGCATGCCCGGGCACTACATTATCCGTTTCATCAGACCTGGAAATCTCAAACCATTCAGGATCCACATAGGACAGGTAAGTCTGATCTACCTGACAACT
>NW_012289199.1:0-1195 GCF_000151885.1 Dipodomys ordii | reverse complement strand
CTTCCTTCCCGGAAGCCTTGGCTCCGCCTGGGCCCGGCTTCCTCCCCGGGAGCCCGGCCTTCCGCCCCGGCCCGGCCTCGCCCCGGCTTGCCTCCGCCCGGGCCCGGCCCAGCTTCTCCCCGGGAGCCCCGGCCCGGCCTCCGCCCCGGCCCGGCCCAGCTTCTCCCCGGGAGCCCCGGCCTCGCCCCGGCCCGGCCTCCGTCCCGGCCCGGCTTCTCTCCGAGAGTCCCGGCCTCCGCCCCGGCCCGGCCCAGCTTCTCCCCGGGAGCCCCGGCCCGGCCTCCGCCCCGGCCCGGCCCAGCTTCTCTCCGGGAGTCCCGGCCTCCGCCCCGGCCCGGCCCAGCTTCTCCCCGGGAGCCCCGGCCCGGCCTCCGCCCCGGCCCGGCCCAGCTTCTCTCCGGGAGTCCCGGCCTCCGCCCCGGCCCGGCCCAGCTTCTCCCCGGGAGCCCCGGCCCGGCCTCCGCCCCGGCCCGGCCCAGCTTCTCCCCGGGAGCCCCGGCCTCCGTCCCGGCCTCCGCCCCGGCCCGGCTTCTCTCCGGGAGCCCCGGCCTCCGTCCCGGCCTCCGCCCCGGCCCGGCTTCTCTCCGGGAGCCCCGGCCTCCGTCCCGGCCTCCGCCCCGGCCCGGCTTCTCTCCGGGAGCCCCGGCCTCCGTCCCAGCCTCCGCCCCGGCGCTCACCCGGAACACGAAGTACTCCTTGACGCGGGCGCGGCGCGTGGGGTCGTGGACGCTGAGCGGCCAGAGCGTCTGGCGCAGAGGCGCGCCCGATCCCGGCCGGGCCCCGCCGCCCGCCGCCACCTCCTCGCCCGCCGCCAGCAGCGCCGTCGGGCTGGTGCCCGCCGAGTCCACCGAGTCCCGCAGCTGCAGCATCGCCGCGCCGGCCCCGCCTGACCCCGTCCTGGCCGCCGTCCGCCGCCGTCAGCCCGGCCGCGCCCCCCGGCCACGCCTCGCTCGAGGCCCGCCGCGATTGGCTGCGTCCTAGCGGCCCCGCCCACGGCCGCGCTCCCCCGAGTGCCAGGATTGGCTCTGTCCCAGCCATCTTTCGCCATTGGCTCCGGCCCGCCGCCATCCAGTCCCCACCTTAGCATCGCCGGAAGCGACGGCGCTCAGACTACTTCCTGTTTACGGATCTGGAGGGGGCGGGACACGAGGCCGGTTGCCGGGGAGATGCGGGAGGCAGGGCGGAAGGGGCGGAG
>NW_012289198.1:0-18755 GCF_000151885.1 Dipodomys ordii | reverse complement strand
TCACAGCGGGGGACACAGCGAGGACACAGCGGGGACACAGCGGGGACACAGGGCGGACACAGCGGGACACAGCAGGACAAAACGGGACACATCCGGACACAGAGGGGGATACAGCAGGGGAAAGCGGGGACACCCCTGGGGACAGCAGGGACACAGCGGGACACAGCGGCAGACAGCAGGGACACAGCGGGACACAGCGGGGACACACCTGGGACACAGCGGGACACACCGGGGACACAGCGGGGACAAAACGGGACACAGAGGGGGACATCGGGGACACAGGGGGACACAGCGGGACATAGCAGGGACACAGCAGGGACACAGCAGATCACAGCGGGGACACAGTGGGGGACACAGCGAGAACACAGCGGGACACAGAGGGATACACAGACAGGACACAGCGTGACACATGGGGACACAGCGGGACACAGCAGGACACAGCAGGAAAGAACGGGACACAGCGGGGGACACAGCCTGGGACACAGCCAGGTACAGCGGCACACAGTTGGGACCCAGCGGGGGACACAAGCCGACAAAGAAGGACACATCGGGACACAGCGGGAAACAGCAGGACACAGCGGGGGACACACCGGGACACAGCGGGGGTCACAGCAAGAACACAGCGGGACACAGGAGGACACAGCGGGGACACAGCGGGGGACACAGTGGGACACAGCGGGGGACACAGCGAGGACACAGCGGGGACATATGGGGACACTGCGGGACACAGTGGAACACAGCGGGGACACAGAGGGACATAGCAGTTACACAGCGAGGACACACCAGAGACACAGCGGGAAACAGCGGGGACACAGTGGGGACACAGCGAGACACAGTGGGACCCAGTGGGGACACAGCAGAGACACAGCGGGACACAGCGGGGGACACAGCAGGACACAGCGGGACACCGCGGGAGACAGAGCAGGACACAACATGGACACAGTGGGACACAGCGGGGACACAGCTGGGACACAGCGGGTCAACAGCGGGGACACAGTGGGGGACACAGCGAGGACACAGCGGGACACAGAGGGATACACAGCGAGGACACAGCGTGACACATGGCGACACAGCGGGACACAGCGGGGGACACAGAGAGGACACAGCGGGACACAAATGGGGACACAGCAAGGACACAGAGGGACACAGCGTTAAAGAGCGGGACACAGCGGGGGACACAGCCAGGGACACAGCGGGACACAGCAGGGGACACAGGCCGACAAAGCAGGATACAGCGGGAAACAGCAGGACACAGCGGGGGACACACCTGGACACAGCGGGGGTCACAGCAAGAACACAGCGGGACACAGGAGGACACAGCGGGGACACAGCGGGGGACACTGTGGGACACAGCGGGGGACACAGCGAGGACACAGCGGGGACATATGGGGACACTGCGGGACACAGTAGAACACAGCGGGGACACAGAGGGACATAGCAGTTACACAGCGAGGACACACCAGAGACACAGCGGGAAACAGCGGGGACACAGTGGGGACACTGAGAGACACAACAGAGACACAGCGGTGCCATACCGGGACACAGCAGAGACACAGCGAGACACAGCGGGGGACACAGCGGGACACAGCGGGAGACAGAGCAGGACACAGCATGGACACAGTGGGACACAGCGGGGGACACAGTTGGGACACAGCGGGTCAACAGCGGGGACACAGTGGGGGACACAGCGAGGACACAGCGGGACACAGAGGGATTCACAGTGAGGACACAGCGTGACACATGGGGACACAGCGGGACACAGCGGGGGACACAGAGAGAACACAGCGGGACACAAATGGGGACGCAGCAAGGACACAGCGGGACACATCGGGAAAGAGCCAGACACAGCGGGGGACACAGCGGGACACAGTGGGGACACAGCGGGACACAGCGGGGGACACAGCAGGACACTGCGGGGTACACAGCAGGACACAGCGGGACACAAAAGGACACAGCAGGGACACAGCGGGGGACACAGCGGGACACAAAGGGGGACACAGCAAGGACACAGCGGGACACAGCGGGAAAGAGCGGGACACAGCGGGGACACAGCAGGACACAGTGGGGACACAGCGGGACACATCGGGGGACACAGCAGGACACTGCGGGGTACAGAGCGGGACACAGCGGGACACAAAGGGACACAGCAGGGACACAGGGGGGACATAGCGGGACACAAAGGGGGACACAGCATTACACAGCAGGGACACAGCGGGACACAGCGGGGACACAGCAGGGGACACAGAGGGATACACAGAGAGGACACAGCGTGACACATGGGGACACAGCGGGACACAGCAGGTGACCCTGCGAGGACACAGCGGGACACAAATGGGGACACAGCAAGGACACAGCGGGACACAGCGGGAAAGAGCGGGACACAGCTGGGGACACACCCAGGGACACAGCGGTACACAGCAGGGGACAGAGACACAGCGGAACACAGCAGGACACAGAGGGACACAGCGGGGAACACAGCGGGACACAGCGGGGGACACAGCATGGACACAGCGTGTCACAGCGGGGAAATAGTGAGGGACACAGCGGGGGACACAGTGGGATACAGAAGGACACAGCAAGGACACAGCGCGACACAGGAGGACACACAGGGGACACAGCGGGCGACACAGTGGACACAGCGGGGACACAGAGGGACTCAGCGGTTACACAGCGAGGACACACCAGGGACACAGCAGGACACAGTGGAGACACAGCGGGGACACAGCGGGACACAGTGAGGTCACAGCGGGACACAACAGGGGATAGAGCGGGGGACAGCGGTGACACACCGGTGGACAGAGGGGACACAGCGGGACGCAGCGGGACACAGCGGGACACAGTGGGGGACACAGCGGGGGACACAGCGGGACACAGCGGGGGACACAGCGGGACACAAATGGGGACACAGCAAGGACACAGCGGGACACAGCAGGAAAGAGCGGGACACAGTGGGGGACACAGCGAAGACACAGCGGGACACAGAATGACACACAGCGAGGACACAGGGTGACACATGGGGACACAGCGGGACACAGCGGGACACATCGGGCGACACAGCAGGACACTGCGGGGTACACAGCGGGACACAGCGGGACACAAAGGGACACAGCAGGGACACAGCGGGGGATACAGCGGGACACTAAGGTGGACACAGCGTTACACAGCGGGGACACAGCAGGGGACACAGCAGGACACAGAGGGGAACAAAGGTGGCACGCAGCGGGACACAGTGCGATACAGCGGGGTACACAGCGGGACACAGCTAGGACACAGCGGGGACACAGCGGGGACACAGCAGGGGAAACAGTGGGACACAGAATGGGATACAGCGAGGACACAGAGGGGACATAGGGGGACACTGTGGGACACAGTGGGACACAGCGGGGACTCAGAGGGACATAGCAGTTACACAGCGAGGACACACCAGGAACACAGCGGGACACAGCAGGGACACATCGGGTCACAGCGGGGACACAGTGGGAGACACAGCAAGGACACAGCAAGACACAGAGAGATACACAGCGAAGACACAGCGTGACACAGGGGGACACAGCGGGACACAGCGGGAAAGAGCGGGACACAGCAGGGGACACAGCCGGTGACACAGCGGGACACAGCGGGACACATCGGGGGACACAGCAAGACAATGCAGGGTACACAGCAGGACACAGCGGGACACAAAGGGACACAGCAGGGACACAGCGGAGGACACAGTGGGACACAGTGGGGTACACAGCAGGATACAGCGGGGACACAGCAGGGGCACAGTGGGAAACAGCGGGACACAGCGGGGGACAAAGCGGGACACAGCGAGACACAGCGGGGGACACAGCGGAGGACACAGAGCTGCACACAGCGGGAGAGAGTGGAACACAGCACGGACACAGCAGGGACACAGCGGGACATAGCGGGAACAAAGCGAGGACAGAGCGGGACACAAAGGTACACAGCGAGGGACACAGCGGGGGACAGTGGGGACAAACCGGGGAACAACGGGGACACAGCGGGATACAGCTAGGACACAGCGGGGACACAGCAGGGACACAGCAGGGCACACAGTGGGACACATCAGGGGATACAGCGAGGACACAGATGGGAAAATGGGGGACACTGCGGGACACAGTGGGACACAGCGGGGACAGAAAGACATAGCAGTTACACAGCGAGGACACACCAGGGACACAGAGGGACACAGCGGGGACACAGCGGGGGACACAGTGGGGGACACAGCGGTAAAAAGCGGGGGACACAGCGGGACTCAGCGGGGGACACAGCAAAGAACACAGCGGGACACAGCGGGGGAAACAGGGGAACACAACGGGACACAGCCAGACACAGCTGGGGACACAGCGGGTGACACAGCGGGGGAATCAGCGGGACACAGCGGGGGACAAAGCGAGGACACAGCAGGACACAGCGGGGACACAGCAGGACACAGCGGGACACAGCAGCGGACACCCTGGGGGAGAGCAGGCACACAGCGGGACACAGCGGGACACAGCGGGACACAGGTGGGACACAGCAGTTAACAAAGCGGGACACACAGCGGGACACAGTGGGACACTGCGGGGGACAGAGCATGGACACAGCGGTTCACAGCGGGGAAATAGTGGTGGACACAGCGGAGGACACAGCGGGATACAGAAGGACACAGCGAGGACACAGCGGGACACAGGAGGACACAGCGGGGACACAGCGGGGACACAGCAGTGACACAGCGGAACACAGCGGGGACACAGAGGGACTCAGCAGTTACACAGCGAGGACAAACCAGGGACACAGCGGGACACAGCGGAGACACAGCAGGGACACAGTGAGACACAGCGAGGACACAGCGGGACACAGCGTGGGATACAGCGGGGGACAGCGGTGACACACCGGCGGACAGCGGGGACACAGCGGGGGACACAGCGGGACACAGTGGGGGACACAGCGGGGGACACAGTGGGTACACATCGGGGGACACAGCGAGGACACAGTGGGACACAGCTGGGGATACAGCGGGGGACAAGGGGACACACATGCGGACAGCGGGGACACAACGGGACACAGCATGGGACATCGGGGACACAGCGGGACACAGCGGGACACAGCGGGACACAGCCGGGACACAGCAGGGACACAGCGGGTCACAGCAGGGACACAGTGTGGGACACAGCGAGGACACAGCGGGACACAGAGGATACACAGAGAGGACACAGCGTGACACATGGGGACACAGCGGGACACAGCGGATGACCCAGCCAGGACACAGCGGGACACAAATGGGGACACAGCAAGGACACAGCGGGACACAGTGGTTAAGAGCGGTACACACCCGGGGACACAGCCGGGGACACAGCAAGACACACCAGGGGACACAGCGGGGACACAGCGGGACACAGTGGGGCCACAGCGGGACACAGCGGGACACATCGGGGGACACAGAAGGACACTGCAGGGTACACATCGGGATACAGCGGGACACAGTGGGACACAGCGGGGACACAGCAGGGGATACAGTGGGAAAGAGCGGGACACAGCGAGGGACACAGCCGGGGACACAGCGGGACACAGCAGGGGACACAGCGGGGACACAGCGGGACACAGTGGGGACACAGCGGGACACAGCAAGTCACAGCGGGGGACACAACAAGGGACACAGCGGGGGACAGCGGGGACACAGAGGGACACAGCAGGACAAAGCGGGGACACAGCAAGGACACAACGGGACACAGCGGGACACAGCGGGGGACACAGCAGCGTACACAGTGGGACACAGTGGGGAACACAGCGGGACACAGCGGGGACAAAGCTGGACAAAGCAGAGACACAGCGGGACACAGCGGGACAAAACGGGACACAGCTGGACACAGCGGGGACACAGCAGGGGACATAGCGGGGGACAGCGGGGACACAGCAGGACTCAGCTGGACACAGCGGGAAACAGCGGGGACACAGCGAGTACACAGCGGATCACAGCGGGACACAGAGGGGACACAGCGGGGGACAGCAGGGAGACACAGCGGGGACACAGCGGGGACACAGCGGAACACAGTGGGGACACAGCGGGGGACAGCAGGGAGACACAGGGGGGACACAGCGGTACACAGCGGGACACAGGGGTACACAGCAGGACACAGCGGGACACAGCGGGAAACACAACCAGACACAGCGGGGGACACAGCGGGACAGAGCGGGGGACACAGCGGGACAAAGCGGGACACAGTGGGGACAGAGTGGGACACAACGGGGACACAGCGGGGTACACAGCAGGGACACAGCAGGGACACAGAGGGACACACCGGGGACACAGCGCGGACACAGCTGGGGAAACAGCGGCAAACAGCGGGGGACACAGCGAGGACACAGCAGGACACAGCGGGGGACACTGCAGGACACAGCGGGGTACACAGAGGCAGACACAGCGAGACACAGCCGACACACAGTGGGGACACAGCGGCAAACAGAGGGACACAGCGGGGACACAGCAGGACACAGCGGGGACACAGCGAGGACACAGCGGGACACAGCGGGACACAGCATGGACACAGCGGGTCACATTGTGGAAATAGTGGGGGACACAGCGGGGGATATAGCGGGATACAGAAGGACACAGCGAGGACACAGCGGGAAACAGCGGGACACAGCAGGGACACAGCGGGGACACAGCGGGGGACACAGTGGGACACAGCGGGGACACAGAGGGACTCAGCGGTTACACAGCGAGGACACACCAGGGTCACAGCGGGACACAGCGGACACACAGCGGGGACACAGCGGGACACAGCGAGGACACAGCGGGACACAGCGTGGGATACAGCGGTGGACAGCGGTGACACACCGGCGGACAGCGGGGACACAGTGGGACAGAGCTGGACACAGCGGGGTACACAGCGGGACACAGTGTGGAACACAGCGGGGGACACAGCAGGACACAGCTGGGGACACAGTGGAACACAGCGAGGACACAACGGGACACAGCGGGATACAGCGGGGACACAGCGGGGGACACAGGCCGACAAAGCAGGAAACAGCGGGATAAAGCGAGAAACAGCAGGACACAGCGGGGGACACACCGGGACACAGCGGGGGTCACAGCAAGAACACAGCGGGACACAGGAGGACACAGTGGGGACACAGCGGGGACACAGCGGGGGACACTGTGGGACACAGCGCGGGACCCAGCTAGGACACAGCGGGGACATAGGGGGACACTGCGGGACACAGCGGGGACACAGAGGGACATAGCAGTTACACAGCAAGGACACACCAGAGACACAGCGGTATACAGCGGGGACACAGCGGGGACACAGCGAGACACAGCGTGACCCAGCGGGGACACAGCAGGGACACAGCGGGACACAGCAGGGGACACAGAGGCGGACACAGCAGAACACAGCGGGACACAGCGCGACACAGGAGGACACAGCGGAGACACATCGAGGACACAGTGGGACACAGCGGGGAACACAGCTGGGGACACAGCAGGACACAGCGGGACACAGAGGGGGACACAGTATGGACACAATAAGTCACAGCGGGAAATAGTGGGGGACACAGCGGGGGACACAGTGGGATACAGAAGGACACAGCGAGGACACAGCAGGACAGAGGAGGACACAGCGGGGACACAGCGGGGAAACAGCGGCGGACACAGTGGGACACAGCGGGGACACAGAGGGACTTAGCGGTTACACAGTGAGGACACACCAGGGACACAGCGGGACAAAGCGGGGACACAGCGGGGACACAGCGGAACACAGCGGGACCCAGCGGGGACACAGCGGGGACACAGCAGGACACAGCAGGACAAAACGGGACACAGCTGGACACAGCGGGGACACAGCAGGGGCCACAGCGGGGTACAGCAGGGACACAGCCGAACACAGCAGGACACAGCGGGACACAGCGGGGACACATCGGGGGACACAGCGGGACACAAAAGGGACACAGCAGGGGACACAGCAGGACACAGAGGGGAACAAAGTGGGCACACAGCGGGACACAGCAGGACAAAGCGAGACACAGTGGGGACAGAGTGGGACATAGAGGGGACACAGCGGGGGACACAATGGGGACACAGGAGGACACTGCAGGATACCCAGCGGGACACAGCGGGACACAGCAGGACACAGCGGGGAAACATCAGGGGACACAGCAGGACACAGAGGGCAACAAAGGGGGCACAACAGCGGGACACAGTGGGACACAGCGGGGGACACAGCCGGACACAGCAGGGACACTGCAGGGGCACAGTGGGAAACAGTGGGACACAGCGGGGGACAATGCGGGACAAACCGGGATACAGGGGGACACAGCGATGGACACAGCGGGGGACACAGAGCTGCACACAGCGGGAGAGAGTGGAACACAGCAGGGACACAGCGGGGACACAGCGGTACATCGCGAGGGACACAGCGGGGGACAGTGGGGACAAACCGGGGAACAACGGGGACACAGCGGGACACAGCTGGGACACAGCGGGGACACAGCGGCACACAGCGGGGGACACAGTGGGACACAGCAGGGGATACAGCGAGGACACAGAGGGGACATAGGGGGACACTGCGGGACACAGAGGGACACAGCGGGGACACAGAGGGACATAGCAGTTACACAGCGAAGACACACCAGGGACACAGCGGGACACAGCGGGGACACAGCTGGGACCCAGCCGGACCCAGCGGGGACACAGCGGGGACACAGCGGGACAAAGCAGGGGACACAGAGGGGGACACAGCAGGACACAGCGGGACACAGCGGGACAGAGTGGGACACAGCGAGAACACAACAGGACACAGCGGGACACAGCAGGGGACACAGCATGGGACACAGCGGGTGACACAGCGGGACACAGCGGGACACAGAGGGGACAAAGCAGGGGACAAAGCGGGTACACAGTGGGACACAGCAGGACAAAACGGGACACAGCTGGACACAGCGGGGACACAGCAGGGGACACAGAGGGGGACAGCGGGGACACAGCCGGACACAGCAGGACACAGCGGGAAACAGCGGGAAAACAGCAAGGACACAATGGGACACAGCAAAGACACAGCGGGACACAGAGGGGACACAGCGGGGGACAGCAGGGAGACACAGCGGGGACACAGCGGGTACACAGCGGAACACAGTGGGGACACAGCGGGGGACAGCAGGGAGACACAGCGGGGACACAGCTGGGACACATCGGTACACAGCGGGACACTGCCGGTACACAGCAATACACAGCGGGACACAGCGGGAAACACAACCAGACACAGCGGGCGACACAGCGGGACACAGCGGGGGTCACAGCAAGAACACTGCGGGACACAGGAGGACACAGCAGGGACACAGCGGGGACACAGCGGGGGACACTGTGGGACACAGCGGGGGACACAGCGAGGACACAGCGGGGTTATAGGGGGACACTGCGGGACACAGTGGAACACAGCGGGGACACAGAGGGACATAGCAGTTACACAGCGAGGACACACCAGAGACACAGCGGGACACAGCGGGGACACAGTGAGACACAGCGGGACCCAGCGGGGACACAGCAAAGACACAGCGGGACACAGCGGGGGACACAGCGGAACACAGCGGGAGACAGAGCAGGATATAGCGAGGACACAGCGGGGCACAGCGGGGACACAGCAGGACAGAGCAGGGAACACAGCGGGATATAGCATGGGACACAGCGAGTACAAAGCGGCGACACAGAGGGATACAGCAAGGGACACAGCAAGGCCACAGCGGGACACAGCGGGACACAGTGGGGGACACAGCAGGGGACACAGCAGGACACAGGGGGACACATCGAGGGACACAGCAGGACACTGCATGGTACACAGCGGGACACAGCGGGACACAAATGGACACAGCAGGGACACAGCGGGGGACACAGTGGGACACAGCGGGGTACACAGCGGGCCAGAGCGGGGACACATCTGGGGCACAGTGGGAAACAGTGGGTCAAAGCGGGGGACAAAGCGGGACACAGCGGGACACAGAGGGACACAGCGGGGGACACTGCGGAGGACACAGAGCTGCACACAGCAGGAGAGAGTGGAACACAGCACGGACACAGCAGAGACACAGTGGGACATAGCGGGGACAAAGCGAGGACAGAGCGGGACACAGAGGTACATAGTGAGGGACACAGCGGGGGACACTGTGGACAAACCGGGGAACAACAGGGACACAGCGGGACACAGCTAGGACACAGCGGGGAAACAGCGGGGACACAGTAGGGGACACAGTGGGACACAGCAGGGGATACAGCGAGGACACAGAGGGGACATAGGGGGACACTGCGGGACACAGTGGGACACAGCGGGGACACAGAGGGACATAGCAGTTATACAGCGAGGACACACCAGGGACAGAGAGGGACCCAGCGGGTACACAGCTGGGGACACAGTGGGGGACACAGCGGTAAACAGCGGGGGACACAGCGGGACTCAGCGGGGGACACAGCAAAGAACACAGCGGGACACAGGGGAACACAGCGGGACACAGCCGGACACACCTGGGGACACAGCGGGTGACACAGCGGGACATAGTGGGGACAAAGCGAGGACAGAGCGGGACACAGATGTACACAGCGAGTGACACAGCTGGGGACAGCGGGGACACACCGGGACACAGAGGGGGACAGCGGGGACACAGAGCGGACACAGCGAGACACAGCGGGGGACACAGCGAGGACACAGCGGGGACACAGCGAGGACACACCAGGGACACAGCGGGACACAGCGGGACACAGCGGACACACAGTGGGGACACAGCGGGACACAGAGAGGACACAGTGGGACACAGCGGGTGATACAGCGGGGGACAGCGGTGACACACCAGTGGACAGCAGGGACACAGCGGGACAGAGCGGGAAACAGCAGTGGACACAGCGGGACACAGTGTGGGACACAGCAGGGGACACAGCGGGACACAGCGGGGGACACAATGGAACACAGCGAGGACACAGCGGAACCCAGCGGGGGACCCAGCGAGGACACAGCGGGACACAAATGGGGATACAGCAAGGACACAGCAGGACACAGCGTGAAAGAGCGTGACACAGCGGGGGACACATCCAGGGACACAGAGGGACACATCAGGGGACACAGCGGGGACACAGCGGGACACAGTGGGGACACAGCGGGCCACAGCGGGACACATCGGGCAACACAGCAGGACACTGCGGGGTACACAGCGGGACACATCGGGACACAAAGGGACACAGAAGGGACACAGCGGGGGACACAGCGGGACACAGCGGGGGACAGAGGGGACACACCGGTGGACAACGGGGACACAGCAGGACAGCGCGGGGGTCACAGTGGAAAACAGCGGAGACACAGGGGGACAGAGGGGGTGACACAGAGGGACACAGCGGGACACAGCGGGACAGAGTGGGGACACAGCGGGGACATAGCGGGGGACACAGTGGGGGACACAGCGGTAAACACCGGGGGACACAACGGGACTCAGCTGGGGAAACATCAAAGGACACAGAGGGTGACACAGCGGGGGAAACAGCGGGAAACAGCGGGGGACACAGCGAGGACACAGCAGGACACAGTGGGGAACACAGAGGCAGACACAGCTGTACACAGCGGGACACAGCGGGGACACAGCTGGACACAGTGGGACAATGCGGGGACATAGCAGGACACAGCGGGGACACAGCGGGGACACAGCGAGACACATTGGGACCCAGTGGGGACACAGCGGGACACAGCGGGACACAGCGGGGAACAAAGATGCGCACACAGCAGAACACAGCGGGACACAGCGCGACACAGCGGGACACAGCGGGGACACAGCGGGACACAGCGGGACCCAGCGGGGACACTGCATCGACACAGAGGGACACAGCGGGGGACACAGCAGGGGACACATCGGGGGACAGCGGGGACAGAGAGGGACACAGCAGGACACAGCGGGGAAACAGCAAGGACACAACGGGACACAGCAGGACACAGCGGGGGACACAGCAGGGGACACAGCGGGAAACAGCGAGACACAGCGGGGACAAAGCCGGGGACAAAGCGGGGACACAGCGGGACACAGCAGGACAAAACGGGACACTGCTGGACACAGCGGGGACACAGCAGGGGACACAGTGGGGGACAGCGGGGACACAGCCGGACACAGCATGACACAGCGGGAAACAGTGGGGACACAGCGAGGACACAGCGTGACACAGTGGGACACAGAGGGGACACAGCGGGGGACAGCAGGGAGACACAGCGGGGACACAGCGGGACACAGCGGAACACAGTTGGGACACAGCAGGGGACAGCAGGGAGACACAGCGGGGACACAGCGGGGACACATCGGTACACAGCGGGACACAGTGGGTACACAGAAGGACACAGCGGGACACAGCGGGAAACACATCCGGACACAGCGGGGGACACAGCGGGACACAGCGGGGGACACAGCGGGACAAAGCGGGACACAGTGGGGACAGAGTGGGACACAGCGGGGACACAGCGGGGCACACAGCGTGGACACAGCGGGGACACAGCGGGGACACAGCGGGACACAGCAGCGACACAGCGGAACACAGCGGGGGACACAGCGGGACACAGCCTGGGACAGAGCGGGACACAGCGTGGACACAGCGGGACACAGCGAGACACAGCATTGACAAAGCGGCGACACAGCGGGACACATCGGGACACAGCGGGGACACAGCGGGGGACAGAGGGGACACACCGGTGGACAACGGGGACACAGCAGGACAGCGCGGGGGTCACAGTGGGAAACAGCGGAGACACAGGGGGACACAGGGGGCGACACATAGGGACACAGCGGGACACAGTGGGACACAGCGGGGACACAGCGGGGACAAAGCGAGGGACAAAGTGGGGGACACAGCGGTAAACAGCAGGGGACACAGCGGGACACAGCTGGGGACACATCAAAGGACACAGCGCGTGACACAGAGGAATAATAGCGGGAAACAGCGGGGGACACAGCGAGGACACAGCAGGACACAGCGGGAGACACAGCAGGACACAGCGGGGTACACAGAGGCAGACACAGCAGTACACATCGGGACACAGCGCGGACACAGCGGGACACAGCGGGACACAGCGGGGAGACAGCAGGACACAGCGGGGACACAGCGGGGACACAGCGGGGACACGGCGGGGGACACAGTGGGACACAGCGGGGACACAGAGGGACTCAGCGGTTACACAGCGAGGACACACCACGGACACAGCGGGACACAGCGGAGACAAAGCGGGGACACAGTGAGACACAGCGAGGACACAGCGGGACACAGCGGAGGACACAACGGGGGACAGCGGTGACACCCCGGCGGACAGCGGGGACACAGCGGGACACAGCGGGACACAGTGGGGGACACAGCGGGACACAGTGCGGGACACAGTGGGGGACACAGCGGGACACAGCGAGGACACAGCGGGACCCAGCGGGGGACCCAGCGAGGACACAGACGCTCAGAGTAGGGAACACAGCAGGGGACAGCGGTGACACACCTGCAGACAGCGGGGACACAACGGGACACAGTGGAGGACATCGGCGACACAGCGGGACACAGCGGGACACAGCAGGGACACAGCGGGTCACAGCGGGGACACAGTGTGGGACAAAGCGAGGACACAGCGGGACACAGAGGGATACACAGAGAGGATACAGCGTGACACATGGGGACACAGCGGTACACAGCGGGGGACACAGAGAGGACACAGCGGGAAACAAATTAGTGACACAGCAAGGACACAGCTGGACACAGCGGGAAAGAGCGGACACAGCGGGGGACACAGACGGGGACACAGCGGGACACAGCGGGACGAAGAGGGGGACACAGCAGGGACACATCGGGTCACAGCGGGGACACAGTGGGGTACACAGCAAGGACACAGCGGGACACAGAGGAATACACAGCGAGGACACAGCGTGACACATGGGGACACAGCGGGACACAGCGGGTGACCCAGCGAGGACACAGCGGGACACAAATGGGGACACAGCAAGGACACAGCAGGACACAGGGTGAAAGAGCGGGACACAGCGGGGGACACAGCCGGGGACATAGCGGGACACAATAGGGGACAGAGCGGGGACACAGCGGGACACAGTGGGGACACAGTGGGACACAGTGGGACACATCGGGGACACAGTGGGGGACACAGCAAGAACACAGCGGTACACAGAGGGATACACAGGGAGGACACAGCGTGACACAAGGGGACACAGCGGGACCAAGCGGGGGACCCAGCGAGGACACAGTGGGACAAAAATGGGGACAGAGCAAGGACACAGCAGGACACAGCTTGAAAGAGTGGGACACAGCGGGGGACACAGCCAGGGACACAGCGGGACACAGCAGGGGACACAGCAGGGACACAGCGGGACACAGTGGGGACACAGCGGGACACAGCGGGACACAAAGGGACACAGCAGGGACACAGCAGGACACAGCGTGAAAGAGCGGGGCACAGCGGGTGACACAGCAGGGTACACAGCGGGGACACAGCGGGATACAGTGGGGACACAGCAGGACACAGCGGGACACATCAGGCGACACACCAGGACACTGCGTGGTACAAAGCGGGACACAGCGGGACACAAAGGGACACAGCAGGGACACAGCGGGGGACACAACGGACACAAAGGGGGACACAGCGTTACACAGCGGGGACACAGCAGGGGACACAGCAGGACACAGAGGGGAACAAAGGGGGCACACAGCGGGACACAGTGGGACACAGCGGGGTACACAGCAGGACACAGCGGGGACACAGCAGGGGCACAGTGGGAAACAGCGGGACACAGCGGGGGACAAAGCGGGACACACCGGGATACAGCGGGACACAGCGGGGGACACAGCAGGGGGCACAGAGCCGTACACAGCGGGAGAGAGTGGAACACAGCAGGGACACAGCGGGGACACAGCGGGACATCGCGGGGACAAAGCGAGGACAGAGCGGGACACAGAGATACACAGCGAGGGACACAGCGGGGGACAGTGGGGACAAACCGGGGAACTACGGGGACACAGCGGGACACAGCTGGGACACAGCGAGGACACAGCGGGACACAGCGGGGACACAGCGAGTACACAGCGGGACACAGCCGGACACAGCAGGACACAGAGGGGAACACAGCGGGGGACACAGCGGGACACATCGGGACACAGCGGGGTACACAGTGGGACCCATCGGGGATACAGCAGGGACACAGCGGGTCACAGCGGGGGACAGAGCAGGATATAGCGGGCTGACACAGCGGGACACAGCGGGGACACAGCGGGACAGAGCGGGGAACACAGCGGGATATAGCAGGGGACACAACGAGGACAAAGCAGGACACAGAGGGACACAGCAGGGGACACAGCAAGGCCACAGCGGGACACAGCGGGACACAGCGGGGGACACAGCAGGGACACATCGGGTCACAGCGGGGACGCAGTGGGGGAAACAGCAAGGACACAGCGTGACACAGAGGGATACACAGCGAGGACACAGCGTGACACATGGGGACCCAGCGGGACCCAGCGGGGGACCCAGCGAGGACACAGCGGGACACAAATAGGGACACAGCAAGGACCCAGCAGGACACAGCGTGAAAGAGCAGGACACAGCGGGGGACACAGCCGGGGACACAGCGGGACACAGCAGGGGACACAGCGGGGACACAGCGGGACACAGTGGGGATACAGCGGGACACATTGGGCGACAGAGCAGGACACTGCGGGGTACACACCGGGACACAGCGGGACACAGCGGGACACAGCAGGGACACTGCGAGGGACACAGTAGGGACACATCGGGTCACAGCGCGGACACAGTGGGGGACACAGCAAGGACACAGCGGGACACAGATGGATACACAGTGAGGACACAGCGTGACACATGGGGACACAGCAGGACCCAGCGTGGGACCCAGCGAGGACACAGCGGGACATGAATGGGGACACATCAAGGACACAGCAGGACAAAGTTTGAAAGAGCGGGACACAGCAGGGGACACAGCCTGGGACACAGCGGGACACAGCAGGGGACACAGCAGAGACACAGCAGGACACAGTGGGGACACAGCGGGACACAGCGGGACACATCGGGCGACACAGCAGGACACTGCGGGATACAAAGCGGGACACAGCGGGACATAAAGGGACACAGCAGGGACACAGCGGGGGACACAGCGGGACACAAAGGGGGACACAGAGTTACACAGCGGGGACACAGCGGGACACAGCGGGGACACAGCAGGGGACACAGCAGGACACAGAGGGGAACAAAGGGGACACAAGGAGGGACACAGTGGTACACAGCGGGGTACACAGCGGGACACAGCGGGGACACAGCAGGGTCACAGTGGGAAACAGCGGGACAAAGCGGGGGACAAAGCGGGACACAGTGGGATACAGCAGAATACAGTGGGGGACACAGCAGGGGACACAGCGGGGACACAGCGGGACACACCGGGGACACAGCGGGGACACAGCAGGACACAGCAGCGACACAGCGGAACACAGCGAGGGGACACAGCGGGACACAGCCTGGGACAGAGCGGAACACAGGGAGGACACAGCGGGACACAGCGTGAAAGAGCAGTGACAAAGTAGCGACACAGCGGGACACATCGGGACCCAGCGGGACACAGCGGGGGACAGAGGGGACACACCGGTGGACAACGGGGACACAGCAGGACAGCGCGGGGGTCACAGTGGGAAACAGCGGGGACACAGAGGGAAACAGCGGGACACAGCGGGACAGAGCGGGGACACAGCGGGGACAAAGCGGGGGACACAGTGGGGACACAGTGGTAAACAGCAGGGGACAGAGTGGGACTCAGCTGGGGACACATCAAAGGACACAGCGGGTGACACAGCGGGGGAAACAATAGGAAACAGCGGGGGACACAGCGAGGACACAGCAGGACACAGCGAGGTACACAGAGGCAGACACAGTGGTACACATCGGGACACAGCAGGGACACAGCGGGACACAGCAGGACACAGCGGGGACACAGCGGGACATCGCGGGGACAAAGCGAGGACAGAGCGGGACACAGAGGTACACAGTGAGAGACACAGCGGGACACAGCTGGGACACAGCGAGGACACAGCAGGACACAGCGGGGACACAGCGAGTACACAGCGGGACACAGCCGGACACAGCAGGACCCAGAGGGGAACACAGCGGGGGACACAGTGGGACAGAGCGGGACACAGTGGGGTACACAGTGGGACACATCGGGGATACAGCAGGGACACAGCAGGACACAGCTGGGGACCAGAGCAGGATTATAGCTGGGGACACAGCGGGACACAGCGGGGACATAGTGGGACTGAGCGGGGAAACACAGCGGGATATGCAGGGGACACAATGAGGACAAAGCGGGCCTCAGAGAGTCACAGCAGGGGACACAGCAAGGCCACAGCGTGACACAGCGGGACACAGCAGGGGACAATGCAGGGGACACAGCAGGACACAGGGGGACAGAGCGGGACACAGCGGGGGACACAGCGGGACACAGCGAGACACAGCAGTGACAAAGTGGCGACACAGCGGGACACATCGGGACACAGCAGGACACAGCGGGGAAACAGCGGGACACAGCGGGACACAGCGGGGACACAGCAGGACACAGCGGGGACACAGAGGGGACACAGCGAGACACAGCGGGACCCAGAGGGGACACAGCGGGGACACAGAGCAACACAGCGGGGACACAGAGGCGGACACAGCAGAACACAGCGGGACACAGCGCGACATAGCGGGACACATCGGGGACACAGTGAGCACACAGTGTGACACAGCGGGGAACACAGCGGGGAACACAGCGGGACACAGCGGGACACAGCGGGGACACAGCATGGACACAGGTAGTCACAGCGAGGAAATAGTGGGGGACACAGTGGGGGACACAGCAGGATACAGGACACAGCGAGGACAAAGCGGGGCACAGGAGGACACAGCGGAGACACAGCAGGGAAACAGCGGGGGACACAGTGGGACACTGCGGGGATACAGAGGGGCTTAGCGGTTACACAGTGAGGACACACCAGGGACACAGCGGGACACAGCGGGACAAAATGGGACACAGCTGGACACAGCGGGGATAAAGCAGGGGACACAGCGGGGGACAGCGGGGACACAGCCAGACACAGCAGGACACAGCGGGAAACAGCAGGGACACAGCGAGAACACAGCAGGACACAGCGGGACACAGAGGGGACACAGCAGGGGACAGCAGGGAGACACAGCGGGGACACAGTGGGGACACAGTGGAACACAGTGGGGACACACCGGGGGACAGCAGGGAGACACAGCGGGGACACAGCGGGGACACTTCGGTAAACAGCGGGACACAGGGGGTACACAGCAGGACACAGCGGGACACAGCAGGAAACACAACCGGACACAGCGGGGGACACAGCGGGACACCGCGGGGGACACAGCAGGACAAAGCGGGACACAGTGGGAGCAGAGTGGGACACAGCGGGGACACAGTGGGGGACACAGCGGGGACACAGCGGGGACAGAGTGGGACACAGCGGGGACACAGCGGGGGACACAGCGGGGACACAGCAGGACACACCGGGGACACAGCAGGGACACAGCGGGACACAGCAGCGACACAGCGGAACACAGCGGGGGACACAGCGGGACACAGCCTAGGCCAGAGCGGGACACAGCGTGGACAGAGCGGGACACAGCGAGACACAGCACTGACAAAGCGGCGACACAGTGGGACACATCGGGACACAGCAGGACACAGCGGGGACACAGCGGACACAGCGT
>NW_012289197.1:0-3748 GCF_000151885.1 Dipodomys ordii | reverse complement strand
CTGTGTCCAGCTGTGTCTTCCCTGTGTCCCCCGCTGTGTCCCACTGTGTCCCATCTGTGTCCCGCTGTGACTCCCTGTGTCCCTGCTGTGTCCACTGTGTCCTGCTGTGTCCCGCTGTGTCCTCGCTGTGTCCCACGCTGCGTTCCGCTGTGTCCTCGTTGTCTCCCCCGCAGTGTCCCGTTGTGACCCCAGCTGTGTACCCCGCTGTGTCCCGCTATGTCCCCGTTGCATCGACGCTGTGTCCTGCTGGGTCCCGTTGTTTCCTCGCTGTGTTCCCCGCTGTGTCCTGCTGTGTACCCCTCTGTGTCCCGCGCCGTGTCCCGCTGTGTCCCCTATCTGTACCCCACTGTGTCCCCCGATGTGTCCTGTGTGTCCCCCGCTTTGTCTCGCTGTGTCCCGCTGTGTCACACTGTGTCCCGAGGTATCCTGCTTTGTCCCCCGCTGTGTCCCCCGCTGTCTCCCGCTTTGTCCCATGCTGTGTCCCGCTGTGTCCTCGCTGTGTCGCGCGCTGTTTACCGCTGTGTCCCACTGTGTCCCACTGTGTACCCTGCTGTGTCCCGCTATGTTCCCGCAGTGTCCCAGCTGTGTCCCGTTGTGTACCGCTGTGTCCCGCTGTGTCTACTGCTGTGTCCCTGCTGTGTCCCGCTGTGTCCCGCTGTGTCCTGCTCTGTCCTCGCTGTGTCCCACGCTGTGTTGTGGTGTGTCCTCGCTGTGTTTCCCGATGTGTCCCTTTGTGTTCCCAGCTGTGTACCCGCTGTGTCCTGCTGTGTCCCCACTGTATCGACGCTGTGTCCCGCTCGGTCCCGCTGTATCCTCACTGTGTTCCCCGCTGTGTCCCGCTGTGTCCCACGCTGTGTCCCGCTGTGTCTACTGCTGTGTCCCTGCTGTGTCCCGCTGTGTCCCGCTGTGTCCTGCTCTGTCCTCGCTGTGTCCCACGCTGTGTTGCGGTGTGTCCTCACTGTGTTTCCCGATGTGTCCCTTTGTGTCCCCAGCTGTGTACTCCGCTGTGTCCCGCTGTGTCCCCGTTGTGTTCCCCGCTGTGTCCCACTGTGTACCCCTCTGTGTCCCCTCTGTGTCCCGCTGTGTCCCCGCTGTGTCCCGCTGTGTCCGTTGTGTCCCGCTGTGTACTGCTGTGTCCCCCGCTGAGTACCGCTGTGTCCCCGCTGTGTCCCGCTGTGTCCCACCTGTGTCCCCCGCTGTGTCTGGCTGTGTCCCGCTGTGTCCCCCGCTGTGTCCCGCTGGGTCCCCTGCTGTGTCCCCGCTGTGTCCTGCTGTGTCCCGCTTAGTCCCGCTGTGTCCTCGCTGTATCCCCCCCTCGGTCCTGCTGTGTCCCGCTGTGTCCCCTGCTTTATCCCGCTGTGTCCCCGCAGTGTCCCCGCTGTGTCCCACTCTGTCCCGTGGTGTCCCACTTTGTCCCCCGCTGTGTCCCCCGCTGAGGTCCCTCTGTGTACCCACTATGTCCCGCTGTGTCCTCGCTGTGTTTCCTTGCTCTGTCCCGCTGTGTCCGCGCTTTGTCCTCCGCTGTGTCCCACTGTGTCCCGCTTTGTCCCGTGGTGTCCGGCTTTGTCCCCCACAGTGTCCCCCGCTGTGTCCCCTGGTGAGTCCCCGCTTTGTCCCGCTGTGTCCTCCCTGTGTCCCCCGCTGAATCACGCTGTGTCTACTGCTGTGTCCCTGCTGTGTCCCGCTGTGTCCCGCTGTGTCCCGCTGTGTCCTCGCTGTGTCCCACGCTGTGTTCCGCTGTGTCCTCGCTGTGTCCCCCGATGTGTCCCTTTGTGTCCCCAGGTGTGTACCTGCTGTGTCCCGCTGTGTCCCCGCTGTATCGACGCTGTGTCCCGCTGGGTCCTGCTGGGTCCTCGCTGTGTCCCCCGCTGTGTCCCGCTGTGCCCACTGCTCTGTCCCCGTTGTGTCCTGCTGTTTCTCCGCTATATCCTGCTGTGTCCTCGCTGTGTCCCCTGCTGTGTCCCGCTGTGTCCTCGCTGTGTCCCCCGCTGTGTCCCGCTGTGTCCCCTGCTGTGTTACTCGCTATGTCCCTCTCTGTCCCCCGCTGTGTCCCACTGTGACCAGTGCTGTGTCCCGCTCTGTCCCCTGCTGTATCCCGCTGTGACCAATGCTGTGTCCCTGCTGTGTCCCCGCTATGTCCCGCTGTGTCCCCGCTGTGTCCAGGCTGTGGCCCCTCTGTATCCCGCTGTGTCCCCCGCTGGGTGCGCTCTGTCCACTGCTGTGACCGCACTATGTCATGCTGTGTCCCGCTGTATCCCCCGCTGTGTCCCGCCGTGTCCCCCGCTGTGTCCTGCTGTGCCCTCGCTGTGTCCCCCGCTGTGACCGCTGTGACTGCTGTGTCCCTGCTGTGTCCCCCTTTGTCCCTGCTGTGTCCCCTCTGTGTCCCGCTTTGTCCCCCGCTCTGTCCCCTGTGTCCCGCTGTGTCCCGCTGTGTCCCGCTGTGTCCCCCGCTGTGTCCCGCTGTGTCCTGCTGTGTCCCCCGCTGAGTCTCGCTATGTCCCCGCTGTGACCCGCTGTGTCCTCACTGTGTCCCCCTCTGTTTCCAGCTTTGTCCCCGCTGTGTCCCCCGCTGTGTCCCGCTGTGTCCCCCGCTGTGTCCCGCTGTGTCCTGCTGTGTCCCGCTCTGTCCCACTATGTCCCGCTGTGTCCTCGCTGTGTCCCCAGAGTGTCCCGCTGTGTACCCCGTTGTGTCCAGCTCTGTCCCCTCTGTGTCCCGCTGTGTCCTCGCTGTATCCCCGCTGTGTCCTCCGCTGTGTCCCTCGCTTTGTCCCGCTGTGTCCCCCACTGTGCGCCTCCTGAGTCCCCGCTGTATCCTCTCTGTGTCCGGCTGGGTCCCACTCTGTCCTCGCTGTGTGCTCTCTGTGTTCCCCGCTGTGTCCCGCTGTGTCCCCCGCTGTGTCCCCCTGTGTCCTAGCTGTGTCCCCCGATGTGTGCCGCTGTGTCCCCTGCTGTGTCCCACTGTGTCACGCTGTGTCCCGCTCTGTCCCTGCTGTGTCCCGCTATCTCCCGCTGTGTCCCCGCTGTGTGGCCACTGTCTCCTGCTGTGTACCCGTGTGTCCCTGCTGTGTCCCGCTGTGTCCCACTGTGTCCCGTGGTGTCCTGATTTGTCCCCCGCTGTGTCCCCCGCTGAGTCCCCTCTGTTTCCCCACTGTGTCCCGCTGTGTCCTCGCTGTGTCCTCCGCTGTCTCCCGCTTTGTAACCCACTGTGTCCCACTGTGTTGCACTGTGTCCTCACTATGTCCCCCGCTGTGTCCCGCTTTGTCCCCGCTGTGTCTCCTGCTGTGTCCTGCTGTGTCCCGCTGTGTCCCCTGCTGTGTCGCACTGTGTCCCCGCAGTGTCCCCGCTGTGTCCTGCTGTGTCCCGCTGTGTCCCGTGGTGTCCCGCTTTGTCCTCCGCTGTGTCCCCCGCTGAGTCCCCGCTCTGTCCCCGGTGTGTCCCGCTGTGTCTTCCCTGTGTACCCCGCTGTGTCCCGCTCTGTCTCCCGCTGTATCCCCAGCTTTGTTCCGCTGTGTCCCGCAAGTGTCCCCGCTGTATCAAAGCTGTGTCCCATTTGTTCCGCTGTGTCCTCACTGAGTTCCCTTCTGTGTCCCGCTTGTGTACCACTCTCTGTCCACTGCTGTGTCCCACTGTGTCCTTGGTTTCCCCGCTTTGACCCCCACTGTGTCCCACACTGAATCACCCTCTGGTGTCCCCGCTGTGTCCCTCCGTGCCGAGCAGAGACCCCGATTATCTCCCGCTTTGTCCACAA
>NW_012289196.1:0-3033 GCF_000151885.1 Dipodomys ordii | reverse complement strand
GCTGTGTCCCGCTATGTCCCGCTGTGTGCAGCTGTGTCCTTGCTGTGTCCCACGCTGTGTTCTGCTGTGTCATCACTGTGTCCCCCTATGTGTCCCTTTGTGTCCCCATTTGTGTACCCGCTGTGTTCCGCTGTGTTCCCTCTGTATCGACGCTGTGTCCCGCTGGGTCCCGCTGTGTCCTCGCTGTGTTCCCTGCTGTGTCCCGCTGTGTACCCCTCTGTGTCCCCCTCTGTGTCCCGCTGTGTCCCCCGCTATGTACCGCTGTGTCCCACTGTGTCCCGCTGTGTACTGGTGTGTAACCCGCTGAGTCCCGTTGTGTCCCCACTGTGTCCCCGCTGTGTCCCCCGCTGTTTCCTCTCTGTGTCCCCCGCTGTGTCCCGATGTGTCCCCCACTGTGTTCCGCTGTGTCCCCCGCTGTGTCCCGCTGTGTCCCCCGCTGTGTCCCTCTGTGTCCCCGCAGGGTCCCCGCTTTTTCCCACTGTGTCCTGTTGTGTTCCGTGGTTTCCCGCTATGTCACCCTCTTTGTCACCCGCTGAGTCCCCACTGTGTCCCCGCTGTGTCCCGCTGTGTCCTCGCTGTGTCCCCCGCTGTCTCCCGCTCTGTCCCCTGCTGTGTCTCACGCTTTGTCCCCGCTGTGTCCCACTGTGTCCCGCTGTGTCCCGCTGTGTCCCCCACTGTGTCCCTTTGTGTCCCCAGCTGTGTACTCCGCTGTATCCCACTGTGTCCGCGCTGTATCGACGCTGTGTCCCGCTGTGTCCCGCTGTGTCCCCGCTGTGTCCCGCTGTGTCCCCTGCTGTCCCCCGCAGTGTCCCGCTGTGTCCTCGCTGTGTCCCCCGTTGTGTCCTGGTGTGTCCCCCGCTGTGTCCCGCTGTGTCCCCCTGTGTCCCCTCTGTGTGCTCGCCTTGTCCTGCTGTGTACACCGTTTGTGTCCAGCTGTGTCCCCGCCGTGTCTCGCTGTGTTCCCATCTGTACCCCGCTGAGTCCCCGCTGTGTCCCGCTGTGTCCCGCTGTGTCCCGCTGTGTCCCCCGCTGTGTCCCGCTGTGTCCCGCTGTGTCCCTTGCTGTGACCCGCTCTGTCCCCACTGTATCGACGCTGTGTCCCGCTGTGTTCCGCTGTGTCCTCGCTGTGTCCCCCGCTGTGTCCCCCTCTGTGTCTCCCGCCGTGTCCCGCTGTTTCCCCCGCTCTGACCCGCTGTGTCCCGCTTTGTCCCCCACTGTGTCCCTGCTGTCTCCCCGGTGTGTCCCACTGTGTCCCGCTGTGTACTGCTGTGTCTCCCGCTGAGTTCCGCTGTGTCCCTCTGTGTCTCCAGTGTGTGCCCGCTGTGTCCCTCTGTGTACCCCGCTGTGTCCAGCTGTGTCCCCGCTGTGTCTCGCTGTGTCCCTGCTTTGTCCCGCTTTGCCCCTGCTGTGTCACCGTTCTGTCCCGCTGTGTCACACTGTGTCAAGTGTTGTCCCGCTTTTTCCCCCGCTGTGACCTCGCTATGTTTCCAGCTGTGTCCCGCTGTGTACCACTCTGTGTCCCCCGCTGTGTCCCGCTGTGTACCCGCTGTGTCCCTCTATGTTCCCTCAGTGTCCCAGCTGTGTCCCACTGTGTCCTCGCTGTGTCCACTGCTGTGTCCCGTTGTGTCCCCAGCTGTGTACCCCACTATGTCCCGCGGTGTCCCCGCTGTATCGACGCTGTGTCCTGCTGGGTCCCGCTGTGTCCCCCGATGTGTCCCTTTGTGTCCCCAGCTGTTTACTCCGCTGTGTCCCGCTGTGTACCCCGCTGTGTCCCATTATGTTCCCGCAGTGTTCCCGCTGTGTCCCGCTGTGTCCTCACTGTGTCCCTGCTGTGTCCCTGCTGTGTCCCGCTGTGTCCCGCTGTGTCACCGCTTTGTCTCGCTGTGGCCACTCTCTGTCTCCGCTGTCCCCCGCTGTGTGCCCCGCTGTGGCCCGCTGTGTCCCGCTGTGTCCCCCGCTTTGTCCTGCTGTGTCCCGCAGTGTCCCCGCTGTGTCCCGCTGTGTAACACTGTGTCCCGTGGTGTCCCACTTTGTCCCACGCTGTGTCCCCCGGTGAGTCCCCTCTGTGTCGCCGCTGTGTCCCCCTGTGTCCTCGCTGTGTCCCCCGCTGTCTCCCGCTTTGACTCCCGCTGTGTTCCGCTGTGCCCCGCTGTGTCCCCGCTGTGTCCCCAGCTGTGTCCCGCTGTGTCCCGCTGTGTACCCCGCTGTGTCCTGCTATGTTCCCGCAGTGTCCCCGCTGTGTCCCGCTGTGTCCCGCTGTGTCCTTGCTGTGTCCCCAGCTGTGTACCCCACTGTGTCCCGCTGTGTCCCTGCTGTATCGACGCTGGGTCCCGCTGTGTCCCGCTGTGTCCTCCCTTTGTCCAACGCTGTGTCCCACTGTGTCTACTGCTGTGTCCCCGCTGTGTCCCGCTGGGTCCAGCTGGGTCCCTGCTGTATCCACGCTGGGTCCCGCTGGGTCCTGCTCTGTCATCCCTGTGTCCCCCGCTGTGTACCGCTCTGTCCCCCGCTGTGTCTCTGCTGTGTCCCCGCTGTGTCCCGCTTTGTCCCGCTGTATACTGCTGTGTCCCCCGCTGAATCACGCTGTGTCCCAATGTGTCCCAATATGTCCTGGCTCTGTCTCCCGCTGTGTCCCGCTGTGTCCTCCCTGTGTCCCCCGCGGTGTCCCGCTGTGTCCCGCTGTGTCCCCCGTTGTGCCCCCCGCTATGTCCCGCTGTGTCCCCCGCTGTGTCCCACTGTGTCCTTGCTGTGTCCCATGCTGTGTGCCGCTGTGTCCTTGCTGTGTCCCCCGCTGTGTCCCGCTGTGTCCTGCTGTGGCACGCTGTTTCCCCACTGCGTCCCCGCTGTGTCCCTCTGTGTACCCCGCTGTGACCAGCTTTGTCCCCGCTGTGTCCCGCTGTGTCCCACGCTCTGTCCCCCGCTGTGTCCCCCTGTGTCCCCCGCTGTGTCCCGCTGTGTCCTCGCTGGGTCTCCCGTTGGGTACCCGCTGTGTCCCCCGCTATGTCCCGCAGTGTACCGCTGTGTCCCCCGCTTGAT
>NW_012289195.1:0-5897 GCF_000151885.1 Dipodomys ordii | reverse complement strand
AGCTGTGTCCCCCGCTGTGTCCTGCTGTGTCCTCTTTTGTCCCCCACTGCGTCCCGCTGTGTCCCCCTCTGTGTCCCCACTGTTTCCCGCTGTGTCCCTCGCTGTGTCCCCGCTGTGTCCCACTGTGTCCCCGCTGTGTTCCCCGTTGTGTCCATCTGTGTCCGCACTGTGTCCTGCTGTGTCCCCGCTGTGTCCCCCTATGTCCCGCTGTGTCCGGCTGTTTCCCCCCTGTGTCCCGCTCTGTCCCCCGCTAGGACCCGCTGTGTAATGCTGTGTCCCCCGCTGTGTCCTGCTGTGTTTCCCTCTGTGTCCTCCGCTGTGTCCCGCTGTGTCCCTCTGTGTTTCCCGCTGTGTCCAGCTGTGTCCCTGCTGTGTCCCGCTGTGTCCGGCTGTGTCCTCGCTGTGTCATCCGCTGTGTCCCGCTTTGTCCTCCGCTGTGTCTCGCGCTGTTCCCGCTGTGTCCCCCACTGTGTCCCGCTGTTTCCTGCTGTGTCCCGCTGTGTCCCGCTGTGTCCCTCTGTGTCCTCGCTGTGTTCCCGCTGAGTCCCGCTGTGTACCCTGCTGTGTCCAGCTGTGTCCTCGCTGTGTCCTGCTGTGTACCCCGCTGTGTCCAGCTGTGTCCTCGCTGTGTCCCTCTGTGTCCCGCGGTGTACTCACTGTGTCCTGCGCTGTGTCCCGCTGTGTCCCCCGCTGTGTCCCGCTGTATACCCCGCTGTGTCCAGCTTTGTCCCCAATGTGTACGCTGCTATGTCCTGCTGTGTCCGCCACCTTGTCCCCGCTGTGTCAGGCTGTGTCCCGCTGTGTCCTCACTGTGTCCCCAGCTGTGTCCTGCTATGTCCCTTGCTGTGTCCACCGCAATGTCCCGCTGTGTCTCCCACTGTGTCCGCCTTTGTCCCGCTGTGTCCCCCGCTGTGTCCCCGCTGTGGCATGCTGTGTCCTCTGCTGTACCGCTGTGTCTGCTCTGCCCTCGCTGTGTCGACGCTGTGTGCGCTGTGTCCTCGCTGTGTTCGCCAAAGTGTCCCTTTGTGTCCCCAGCTGTGTACGCTCTGTGTCCCGCTGTGTACCTCTATGTACTGCTGTGTCCCCCACTGAGTTCCGCTGTGTCCCCGCTGTGTCTCCCTTGTGTCCCCCGCTGTGTCCTCACTGTGTCCCCCGCTGTGTCCCGATGTGTACTCGCTGTGTGCCCTGCTGTGTCCCACTGTGTCCTCGCTGTGTCCCCCGCTGTGTCCCTTTGTGTCCCCAGCTGTGTAACCCGCTGTGTAACGCTGTGTCCCCGCTGTATCGACGCTGTGTCCTGCTATGTCCCGCTGGGTCCTCGCTGTTTTCCCCGTTGTGTCCCGCTGTGAACTCCGCTGTGTCCTGCCGTGTCCCCCGCTGTGTCCCGTTGTGTCCCGCTATGTCCCCCGCTGTGTCCCTGCTGTGTCCCTTCTGTGGCCCCGCTGTGTCAAGCTCTATCCTGCTGTATCCTAACTGTGTCCCACGCTGTGTCCCTGCTGTGTCCCGCTGTGTCCCGCTGTGTCCCCCGCTGTTTCCCGTTGTGTCCCAAGCTGTATACCCCGCTGTGTCCCGCTGTGTCACACTGTGTCCCTTGGTGTCCCGCTTTGTCCCCTGCTGTGTCCCCCGCTGAGTCCCCGCTGTGTCCCCGCTGTGTCCCGCTGTGTCCCTGCTGTGTCCCCGCTGTGTCACGCTGTGTCCCGATGTGTCCTCGCTGTGTCCCCCGCTGTGTCCCTCTGTGTCCCCCGCTGTGTGCCGCTATGTCACGCTGTGTCCCGCTCTGTCCAGGCTGTGTCCCGCTGTGACTCGCTGTGTCCCCGCTCTGTCCCGCTGTGTCCCCCGCTCTATCCCCCACTGAGTCCCGCTGTGTCCCATTGTGTCCCCCGCTTTGTTCCACTGTGTCCCCGCAGTGTCCCCTTAGTGTCCCACTGTGTCCCGTGGTGTCCCACTTTTTCCCCCGCTGTGTTCCCAGCTGAGTCCCCTCTGTGTCCCCGCTATGTCCCGCTGTGTCCTCGCTGTGTCCCCCGCTGTCTCCTGATTTGTCCCCCGCTGTGTCACGCTGTGTCCTACTGTGTCCTCACTGTGTCCCCCTCTGTCTCCCGCTTTGTCCCTCGCTGTGTCCTGCTTTGTCCCTGCTCTATCCCCCGCTGTGTCCCGCTGTGTCCCCCACAGTTTCCCTGCTGTGTCCCCGCTGTGTCCCGCTTTGTCCCGCTGTGTCCCCAGCTGAGTACCGCTGTGTCCCCGCTGTGTCCAGCTGTGTCCTCGCTCTGTCACCCGCTGTGTCCCGATTTGTCCCCCTAGTGTCCCCCGCTGTGTACCGCTGTATCCCCCGCTGTGTCCCGCTAGGTTCACTGATGTGTCCCAGCTGTGTCCCACTGTGTTCCGCTGTGTCCCGTTGTGTCCCCCATGTGTCCCGCTGTGTCCCCACACTGTTACCCGCTGTGTCCCCCGCGTTGTCCTCGCTGTGTCCCTATGTTTCCCTCTGTGTCCCCCGCTGTGTCTCTCTGTGTCCCCCGCTGTGTCCAGCTGTGTCCCCCGCTGTGTCCCGCTGTGTACCATGCTGTGTCCCCTGTTGTGTCCCGTTTTGTCCCCCGCTGTGTCCCGCTGTGACCAATGCTGTGTCCCTGCTGTGTCCCGCTGTGTCCCCCTGTGTCCCCCGTTGTGTCCCCGGCTGTGTCCCCACTGTGTCCCTGCTGTGTCCCCCTGGGTCCCGCTGTGTCCCCTGCTGGGTCTCCGCTGTGTTCCGCTGTGTCCCGCTGTGTCCCGCTTTATCCTCGCTATATCCCCCGCTCTGTCCCGCTGTGTCCTAGCTGTGTCCCCCGCTGTGTCCCTCTGTGTCCCACGCTGTGTGCCGCTGTGTCACGCTGTGTCCCGTTCTGTCCAGGCTGTGTCCCGCTGTGTCCCGCTGTGTCCCCGCTCTGTCTCGCTGTGTCCCCCGCTCTGTCCCCCACTGAGTCCCGCTGTGTCCCATTGTGTCCCCCGCTTTGTTCCACTGTGTCCCCGCAGTGTCCCCTTTGTGTCCCACTGTGGCCCGTGGTGTCCCGCTTTGTCTTCCGCTGTGTTCCCAGCTGAGGCCCCTCTGTGTCCCCGCTATGTCCCGCTGTGTCCTCGCTGTGTCCCCCGCTGTCTCCCGCTTTGTCCCCCGCTGTGTCGCGCTGTGTCCTGTTGTGTCCTCACTGTGTCCCCCTCTGTCTCCCGCTTTGTCCCCCGCTCTGTCCTGCTTTGTCCCCGCTGTATCCCCCGCTGTGTCCCCGCAGTGTCACCGCTGTGTCCTGCTGTGTCCTGCTCTCTCCCGTGCTGTCCAGCTTTGTCACCCGCTGTGTCCCCCTCTGAGTCCCCGCTGTTTTCCCGCTATGTCCCTCTGTGTCTTCCCTGTGTGACCCGCTATGGCCCGGTATGTCCCCTGCTTTGTCCACTGCGTTGTCCTCGTTGTGTCCCTATGTTTCCCTCTGTGTCCCCCGCTGTGTTCCCCTTTGTCCACCGCTGTGTCCCTGCTGTGTCCCCTCTGTGTCCAGCTGTGTCCCGCTGTGTCCCGCTGTGTCCCCGCTGTTTCCCGCGGTGTCCTTGCTGTGTCCCCGCTGTGTCCCGCTTTGGCCCCCGCTGTGTCCCTGCTGTGTCCCCGCTGTGTCTTCGCTGTGTCCCCCGCTGTGTCCCGCTGTGTCCCCCACTGTGTCCCTCTGTGTCCCGCTGTGTCCCGCTCTGTCCCCGCTGTGTCCCACTGTTTCCCGCTGTGATCCCCGCTGTGTCCCACGCTATGTCCCTGCTGTGTCTCGCTGTGTCCTCGCTGTGTCAACTGTTTTGTACCGCTGTGTCCTCCGTTGTGTCCCCCATTGTGCCGACTGTGTCCCCCGCTGTGTCCGTGCTGTGTCCCCACTGTTTCCTGCTGTGTCCCGCTGTGTCCTCCAATGATTCCCCCGCTGTGTCCCCACTGTGTCGCCCCTGGGTTGTGCTGGGTCCCGCTGGGTCCCCCACTATGTCCCGCTGTGTCCTCGCTGTGTCCGCCGTTGTCTCCCGCTCTGTCCCCCACTGTGTCTCATGCTTTGTCCCCGCTGTGTCCCCTTCTCTCCCGCTGTTTCCCGCTGGGTCCCCCACTATGTCCCGTTGTGTCCCCAGCTGTGTACCCTGCTGTGGACCGCTATATCCCCACTGTATCGACGCTGTTTCCCGCTTCGTCTTGCTGTGTCCTCGCTGTGTTCCCCGGTGTGTCCCGCTGTGTCCCCCGCTGTATCCCCAGCTGTGTCCCGCTGTGTACCCCGCTGTGTCCCGCTGTGTTCCCCACTGTTTCCCTGCTGTGTCCCCGCTGTGTCCCGCTTTGTCCCGCTGTGTCTCCAGCTGAGTACCGCTGTGTCCCTGCTGTGTCCCGCTGTGTCCTGCTCTGTCACCCGCTGTGTCCCGATTTGTCCCCCTTGTGTCCCCCGCTGTGTACCGCTGTATCCCCCGCTGTGTCCCGCTAGCTTCCCTGATGTGTCCCCGCTGTGTCCCACTGTGTTCCGCTTTGTCCCGTTGTGTCCCCGCTCTGTCCCGCTGTGTCCCCCACTCTGTTACCCGCTGTGTCCCCCACGTTGTCCTCGCTATGTCCCTATGTTTCCCTCTGTGTCCCCCCTGAGTCTCACGCTTTGTCCCCCCCTGTGTCCCACTGTGTCCCGCTGTGTCCCGCTGTGTCCCCCACTGTGTCCCTTTTTGTCCCCAGCTGTGTACCCAGCTGTGTCCCGCTGTGTCCCCGCTGTATCGACGCTTTGTCCCGCTGGGTCGCGCTGTGTCCTCGCTCTGTTCCCCGCTGTATCCTGCTGTGTCCCCAGCTCTGTCCCGTTGTGTCCCGTGTCCCCCGCTATGTCCCTACTGTGTCCCCGCTGTGTCCTGCTGTGTCCCTCTGTGTCCTCGCTATGTCCCATGCTGTGTTCCGCTGTGTCCTCACTGTGTCCCCGATGTGTCCCTTTGTGTCCCCAGCTGTGTCACCGCTGTGTCCCGCTGTGTCCCCTCTGTATCCACACTGTGTCCCGCTGTGTCCAGCTGTGTCCTCGCTGTGTTCCCCGCTGTGTCCCACTGTGTACCCCTCTATGACCCCCTCTGTGTCCGGCTGTGTCCCCTGCTGTGTACCGCTGTGTCCCGCTGTGTCCCGCTGTATACTCCTGTGTCCCGCGCTGAGTCCCGCTGTGTCCCCGCTGTGTCCCGCTGTGTCCCGCTCTGTCCCCCGCTGTGTCCCGCTGTGTCTGCTGCTGTGTCCCTGCTGTGTCCAGCTGTGTCCCACTGTGTCCCGCTGTGTCCTGGCTGTGTCCCGCTGTGTCCTCGCTGTGTCCCGCTGTGTCCTCGCTGTGTTCCCCGCTGTGTCCCGCTGTGTCCCCTCTATGTCCCCCTCTGTTTCCCGCTGTGTTCCTACTGTGTCCCCGTTGTGTCCCCCTGTTTACCTGCTATGCCCCGCTGTGTCCTCGCTGTGTCCCTCGCTGCATCCCGCTGTGTCCTTGCTGTTTCCCCCTCTGTGTCCCTCTGTGTCCACCACTGTGTTCCTGCTGTGTCACCGCTGTGTCCCGCTGTTCCCCGCTGTGTACTCACTTGTCCCCTGTTGTGTCCCGCTGTGTCCCCCGCTGTGTCCCGCTGTGTCCCCGTTGTCCCACCGTGTGTCCCCGCTGTCCCCTGGTTTGTCTCCCGCTGTGTTCCGCTGTGTCCCGCTGTGTCCCCGCTGTGTTCCGCTGTGTCCCCGCTGTGTCGGGCTGTGTTCCCCGCTGTGTCCCCCGCTGTGTCCCTCTGTGTCACCGCTGTCCGCCGCTGTTTCCCACTGTGTCCCGCTGTGTCCCCCGCTGTGTACTGCTGTGTCCCTGCTGTTTCCACGCTGTGTCCCGCTGTGTCCCCGCTGTGTCCCGCTGTGTCCCCCGCTTTGTCCCCCACAGTGTGGCCCGTATACCCCG
>NW_012289194.1:0-409 GCF_000151885.1 Dipodomys ordii | reverse complement strand
GGGTGCTCTGTGCTTCATCTCCCAACCCTGCATCATTCCGCCTCCCCTCCCCTCCCCCTGCCCCTCCCCCTCCCCTCCAGGGCTGGAGTGCCCCTCATTTTCTTCTCTTGGTGCTGAGGCACAGATGTTAGGTAATTTTCCCAAGGCTGAACGGAGAGGGGGCAAGCAGCCCCAGGCTGGGGTGGGCAGAGGGGTGGGGCTGAGGGGAGGTGGACAGGGGGGTGGGGAGGGGGGCTGGAGTGTTGAATGAATCATGTCCTCTAATGCTGCTGCCGGACCCTGACAAAATCGTCTCCGAACACAGGAACTAAGTACCAGGACTTTGAATCTACGAACCCCGTACAGTTTCCCCGATCAAGAGCCTTGAGCTATGTTCACACGGTTGAACGTGCTTGCCATTAGAAAGCCA
>NW_012289193.1:0-8431 GCF_000151885.1 Dipodomys ordii | reverse complement strand
AGCGGGGACACAGCAAGGACACAGCATGACTCAGCAAGACACAGCGGGGGACACAGCAGTGGACACAACGGTACACAACGGGGGACAACGGAGACAAAGCGGGACACAGGGGGGACAGCGGGGACACGGCGGGACACAGCGGGGGACACAGCGGGGGACACTGTGGGACACAGCGGGACACAGCATGGACCCAGCAGGAAACAGCGGGGACACAACGGGACACAGCGGGGACATAGCGGGGACAAAGTGAGAAACCACGGGACACAGCGGGACACAGCGGGCACACAGCGGGGACACAGTGGGGACACAACGGGGTACACAGCAGGACACAGCGGGGACACAGCGGGGGACACAGCAGGACACACAGGGGACACAGCGGAGACACAGAAGGGTACACAGCGGGGGACACAGCACGGACACAGCGGGACACAGTGGGGGACACAGAGCGGACACAGGGGGACAAAGCGGGGGACAGAGCCAGGACACAGCAGGATACAGCGGGGGACACAGCGGGACACAGTGGGACACAGAGGGGACACAGCGGGGACACAGATGGGACACAGCGGAACACACCAGAAAAACAGCAGGGACACAGAGGGACACAGCAGGGACACAGCGGGGACACAGCCGGACACAGCGGGACACAGCAGGGGACCCAGCAGGGGACACAACGGGAAATACCTGGGGACAACAGGGACACAGTGGGACACAGCAGGACACAGCGCGGGACACATCGGTACACAGCGGGGACACAGGGGGGACACAGCGGGACATAGCGGTGACACAGTGGGACATAGCGGGGACACAGCGGTACACAGGAGGGGACAGATTGGGACACAGCGGGACACAGCGAAGACACAGCTTGGGACAAAGAGGCGTACACAGCGGGAGAGAGCGGGACATATCGGGGACACAGCGGGGACACAGCGGGACATAGCGGGACACAATGGGACACAGCGGGAGACACAACAGGACACAGCGGGGGACAGAGCAGGACACAGCGGGGGACAAAGTGGGAGACACAGCGGGACACAGTGGGGGACACAGCGGGACACTGCAGGACACAGTGGGACACAGCGAGGACACAGCTGGACACAGTGGGGGACACAGAGAGGACAAAGTGGGACACAGCGGGGACACAGCAGAGGACACAGCGGGGGACAGCGGGGACACAGCCGGACACTGTGGGACACAGAGGGACACAGCGGGGATAAAGCAAGGACACAGCAGGACACAGCAGGACACAGCGGGGGAAACAGCAGTGGACACAACGGTACACAACGGGGGACAACGGAGACAAAGCGGGACACAGGGGGGACAGCGGGGACACGGCGGGACACAGCGGGGGACACAGCGGGGAACACTGCGGGAAACAGCGGGACACAGCGTGGACCCAGCGGGTGACAGGGGGACACAACGGGACACAGCGGGGACACAGCGCGGGACAGCGGGGACACAGCGGGACACAGCGGGACACAGCGGGACACAGCGGGGACACAGCGGGGGACAGCGGGGACAAAGCAGGACACAGCTGGGACACAGCAGGACACAGAGGGAGACACAACGGTACACAACGGGGGACACAGCAGGATATAGCGGGGGACAAAGTGGGTGACACAGCGGGACACAGCGGGGACACATCGGGACACAGTGGGACACAGCGGGGACACAACGGGAAACAGCGGGGACACAGCGGGGGACAGCAGGAGACACACTGGACACAACGGGGCTCAAAGCGGGACACAACAGGGGACAAAGCGGGAGAAACAGCGGGACACAGCGGGGGACACAGCGGGACACTGCGGGTCACAGTGGGGAAAACAGCAGGGGTCACAGCGGGACACAGCGGGACACAGCGGGGACACAGCGGGACACAGCGGGGGACACAGCAGGACACAGCAGGGGAACAAGGGAGAGACACAACAGGACACAGCGGGGGACACAGCGGGACACAGAGGGACACAGCGGGGGACACAGCGGGGGACAAAGAGAGAGACCACGGGACACAGCGGGGAACACAGCGGGGACACAGCGGGGGACACAGCGGGGGACAAAGCGAGACACCACGGGACACAGCGGGACACACCAGGCACACAGCGGGACACAGAGGGGACACAGCGGAGACACAGTTGGGACACAGTGGGGTACATAGCAGAACACAGTGGACAAAGCGGGGGACACAGTAGGACACAGAGGGGACACAGCGGGACACAGTGGTGGACACAGCTGGACACAGCGGGGGACAAAGCGCGGATACAGCGGGACACAGCGGGGACACAGCGGGACACAGCGGGACACAGTGGGAGACACAACGGGACACAGGGGGACATAGCGGTATACAGCGGGACACAGTGTGGACACAGCGGGGGACAACGGGGACTCAGTGAGGGACACAGCGGGGGACAAAGTGAGACACCACGGGACACACCGTTACACAGCGGGGACACAGAGGGGACACAGTGGGGACACAGTGGGGTACATAGCAGGACACAGCAGCGGACACAGTAGGGGACACAGCGGGACACAGAGGGGACACAGCGGGACAGAGCAGGTGAGACAGCGCGGACACAGCGGGCCACAGCAGGGACACAGCAGGACACAGCGGGTGACACAGAGGCAGACACAGAGGGACACAGCGGGGGACACAGCGGGGACACAGCGGGACACAGTGGGGGACAAAGCGCGGACACAGTGGGACACAGCGGTGGACAGAGCGAGGACACAGCAGGATACAGCGGGGGACCCAGCGGGACACAGCGGGGACACAGCGGAGACACAGCAGCGTATACAGTGGGACACTGCGCGACAGCGGGGGAACACAGCGCGGAAACAGAGGGGACAGAGTAAGGACATAGCGGGGAGAGAGCGGGACAAAGTGAGGACAGAGCTGGGACACATGGGAGACAGCGGGACACAGCAGGGACACCGCGGGGACACAGCGGGACACAGGAAGACACAGCGGGGACACAGCGGGGGACATAGCGGGGGACAGAGCGGGAACACAGCTGGACACAGCGGGGGTTACAGCGAGGACACAGCGGGACACAGGAGGACACAGCGGGGACACAGAGGGGACACAGTGGAACACACCAGAGACACAGCGGGGACACAGAGGGACACAGCAGGGACACAGCAGGGACACAGCAGGACACAGCGGGACACAGCAGGGGACACAGCAGTGGACACAACGGGACACACCGGGGGACAGCAGGGACAAAGCTTGACACAGCGGGGGACACTGGAGACACAGCAGGACATAGCGGGGGACACAGCGGGGAACACAGCGGGACAAAGCGGGGACACAGCGTGGGACAACAGGGACACAGCGGAACACAGCGGGACACAGCGGAGAAACAGTGGGGACACAGCGGGGGACAGCAGGGAGACACAGCGGGATACAGCAGGGGACAGCAGGGAGACACAGCGGGTCACAGCGGGGACACAGCGGGACACAGCGGGGGACACAGCGGGAACACAGCGGGTGACAAATGGCGGACACAGTGGGACACAGCGGGGGACAGAACGAGGACACAGCAGGATACAGAGGGGGACCCAGCGGGACACAGCGTGGACACAGCGGAGACACAGCAGGGTATACAGTGGGACACTGCGAGACACAGCAGGGGAACACAGCGAGGACACAGAAAGGACATAGCGGGGAAGAGAGCGGGACACAGTGAGGACAGAGCGGGGACACTCCGGGGGACAGCGGGACACAGCGGGGATACCGAGGGGACACAGCCGGACACAGGAGGACACAGCGGGGACACAGCGGGACACAGCGGGGGACATAGTGGGGGACAGAGCAGGAACACAGCTGGACACAGCGGGGGTCACAGCGAGGACACCGCGGGACACAGGAGGATACAGCGGGGACACAGAGGGGACACAGTGGAACACACCAGAGACACAGCGGGGACACAGCGGGACACAGCAGGGACACAGCGGGGACACAGCCGGACACAGCGGGACACAGCAGGGGACACAGCAGTGGACACAATGGGACACACCGGGGGACAACAGGGACACAGCTTGACACAGCGGGGGACACTGGGGACACAGCAGGACACAGCGGGGGACACAGCGGGGAACACAGCGGGACATAGCGGGACACAACGTGGACCCTGCGGTGAACAGCGGGGACACAACGGGACACAGCGGGGACACAGCGTGGGACAACGGGGACACAGCAGAACACAGCGGGACACAGCGGTGCAACAGCGGTGACACAGAGGGGGACAGCAGGGAGACACAGCGGGACACAGCGGTATACAGTGGGGGACAAAGCGGTGGACACAGCGGGACACAGCGGGGGACACAGCGGGGGTCACAGCGGGGCAAGCAGCGGGACAAGCGGGGGAACCAGCGGGGGACCCGGCAGGGAACCCAGCGGTGGACACAGCGGAGAAACAGCAGGGACACAGCGGGGACACAGAGGGACACAGAGTGGACACAGCGGGGCACAGGGGGACACAGCGGGGACACAGCGAGCACACAGCGGATGACACAGCAGGACACAGCGGGGGACACAGCGGGACACAGCGGGGGACACAGCGGGACACAGCGGGGGTCAAAGCGCGGACACAACAGGACACAGCGGGAACACAGCGGGGGACACTGCGGGGCAAAGTGGGAGACACAACGGGACAAAGCGGGACACAGCGGTATACAGCGGGGGACAAACCGGGAGACACAGCGGGACACAGCGGGGGACAAAGTGGTACACAGCGGGGGACACAGTGATACACAGCGGGACACAGCGGGACAGAGCTGGGGAGACAGCGCGGACACAGCGGGACACCGGGACACAGCGGGGGATACTGAGGGGACACAGTGGGACACAGCGGGGAAACAGCGGGACACAGCGGGGACAAAGCGCGGACACAGTGGGACACAGAGGGACACAGCGGGGGACACTGAGGGGACACAGCGGGACACAGCGGGGACACAGCGGGTGACAAAGGGCTGACACAGTGGGACACAGCGGGAGACAGAGCGAGGACACAGCAGGATACAGCGGGGGACCCAGCAGGACACAGCGGGGACACAGAGGAGACACAGCAGTGTATACAGTGGGACACTGCGCGACACAGCGGGAGAACACAGTGCGGACACAGAAGGGAAACAGCAAGGACATAGCGGGGGAGAGAGCGGGACACAGCGAGGACAGAGGGGGGACATCCGGGGGACAGCGGGACACAGCGGGGACACAGCGGGGACACAGCGGGACACAGGAGGACACAGCGGGGACACAGTGGGACACAGCGGGGGCATAGCGGGGGACAGAGCGGGAACACAGCTGGACACAGCGGGGGTCACAGCGAGGACACAGCGGGACACAGCGGGGACACAGCGGGGGACAGCGGGGACACAGCGGGAAACAGCGGGGACACAGCAGGACACAGCGGGACACAGCGGGACAAAACGGGGACCCAGCAGGACACAGCGTAGACACAGTGGGGAAACAGCGGGACACAGCGGGGGACACAGCATGGGACACAACGGGGGACAGCGGGGACACCGAGGGACACCGCGGGACAAAGCAGGGACACAGCGAGGACACAGCGGGACACAGCAGGGGACACAGCAGTGGACACAACGGGACACACCAGGGGACAACAGGGACACAGCGGGTCACAGCGGGGGACAGTGGGGACACAGCAGGACACAGCGGGGGACACCGGGGGGAACACAGTGGGACACAGCAGGACACAGCCGGAGACAAAGCGGGGGACAGCAGGGAGACACAGCGGGACACAGTTGGGACACAGCGGGACACAGCGGGGGACACAGCGGGACAGAGCGGGACAGAGCGGAGACACAGCGGGGGACACAGCCGGGACACAGCCAAGACACAGCGGGACACAGCGGGACAAAACACGACACAGCAGAACACAGCGGGACTCAGCAAGGCATACAGGGGGGCACAGCGGGGACACAGCTGGACACAGCGGGACAAAGCGGTACACAGCGGGGACACAGCGAGGACAGAGCGGGACACAGAAGGACACAACAGGACACAGCGGGGACACAGCGGGGACACAACGGGGGACAGCAGGGAGACACAGCGGGACATAGCGGGACACAGCGGGGGACACAGCGGGGACACAGCGGGACACAGCGGGACACAGCGGGACACAGCAGGGACACAGCGGGGGACATACCGGGACACAAAGGGGGCACAGAGTGACACAGCACAGACAAAGCGAGACACAGCGGGGACCCAGCATGGGACACAGCAGGACACAGAGGGGAACACATCGGAGGACACAGCGGGACACAGAGGGACACAGCGAGACACAAGGGGATACAGCGGGGACACAGCAAGGACACAGCGGGACACAGCGGGGGACACAGCAGGACACAGTGGGGGACACAGCGGGGACACAGTGGGACACAGCGGGGGACAAAGAGGCGGACACAGCGTAACAGAGTGGGACACATAGGGGACACAGCTGGGACACAGTGGGACAAAAAGGGGACCCAGCAGGACACAGCGGGACACAGCAGGGACAAACCGAGGACAGAGCGGGACACAGCGTCGACACAGCGGGGACACAGCGGGACACAGCAGGGACACAGCGGGACACAGCGGGGGACACAGAGGCGGACACAGCTGGAAACAACGGGATACAGCGGGGGACTCGGCGGGGACACAGCAGGACACAGCAGGGACACAGCGGGACACAACGGGGGACAAAGCGCGGACACAGTGGGACACAGCGGGGGACAGAACGAGGACACAGCAGGATACAGCGGGGGACCCAGCGGGACACAGCGGGGACACAGAGGAGACACAGCAGGGTATACAGTGGGACACTGCGTGACACAGCGGGGGAACACAGCGCGGACACAGAGGGGACAGAGCAAGGACATAGTGGGGGAGAGAGCGGGACACAGTGAGGACAGAGCAGGGACACTCCGGGGGACAGCGGGACACAGCGGGGTTACCGCGGGGACACAGGGGGACACAGGAGGACACAGCGGGGACACAGTGGGACACAGCGGGGGACAAAGCGGGGGACAGAGCGGGAACACAGCTGGACACAGCGGGGGTCACAGCGAGGACACAGCGGGACACAGGAGGACACAGCGGGGACACAGAGGGGACACAGTGGAACACACCAGAGACACAGCGGGGACACAGCGGGACACAGCAGGGACACAGCGGGGACACAGCCGGACACAGCGGGACACAGCAGGGGACTCAGCAGTGGACACAACGGGACACACCGGGGGACAACAGGGACACAGCTTGACACAGTGGGGGACACTGGGGACACAGCAGGACACAGCGGGGGACACAGCGGGACATAGCGGGACACAACGTGGGCCCTGCGGTGGACAGCGGGGACACAACGGGACACAGCGGGGACACAGCGTGGGACAACGGGGACACAGCGGAACACAGCGGGACACAGCGGGGCAACAGCGGGGACACAGCGGGGGACAGCAGGGAGACACAGCGGGACACAGCAGTATACAGTGGGGGACAAAGCGTGGGACACAACGGGACACAGCGGGGGACACAACGGGGGGCACAGCGGGGCAAGCAGCGGGACAAGCGGGGGACCAAGCGGATAAACCGGCGGGGCACCCAGTGGGGGACACAGCGGGGAAACAGCATGGACACAGCGGGGACACAGAGTGGACACAGCGGGGACAAGAGGGACACAGCGGGGACACAGCGAGCACACAGCGGGTGACACAGCGGGACACAGCAGGGGACACAGCGGGACACAAGGGAGAAACAGTGGGACACAGCGGGGGACACAGCAGGACACAGCGGGGGACACAGCTGGACACAGCGGGGGTGAAAGCGCGGACACAACGGGACACAGCGGGAACACAGCGGGACACAACGGGACAAAGTGGGAGACACAACAGGACAAAGCGGGACACAGCGGTATACAGCGGGGGACAAACCGGGAGACACAGCGGGACACAGCGGGGGACACAGCGATACACAGCGGGACACAGCGGGACAGAGCGGGGGAGACAGCGCGGACACAGCGGGACACAGGGACACAGCGGGGGACACTGCGGGGACACAGCAGGACACAGCGGGGAAACCGTGGGACACAGCGGGGGACAAAGTGCGGACACATTGGGACACAGCGGGACACAGCGGGGACACAGCTGTACACAGTGAGACACAGCGGTACACAGCGGGGACACAGTGAGGACACAGCGGGACACAGCAGGACACAACAGGACACAGCGGGGACACAGCGGGGACACAACGGGGGACAGCAGGGAGACACAGCGGGACACAGCGGGACACAGCGGGGGACACAGCGGGGACACAGCGGGACACAGCGGGACACAGCGGGACACAGTGGGACACAGCAGGGACACAGCGGGGGACATACCGGGACACAAAGGGGGCACAGAGTGACACAGCACAGACAAAGCGAGACCCAGCATGGGA
>NW_012289192.1:0-1412 GCF_000151885.1 Dipodomys ordii | reverse complement strand
CAGCAGGACACAGCGGGACACAGCAGAGACAAAGCGAGGACAGAGCGGGACACAGTGTCGACAGCAGGGACACAGCGGGACACAGCGGGGGACACAGCATGGGACACAACGGGGGACAGCGAGGACACAGAAGGACACCGTGGGACAAAGCGAGGACACAGCGAGGACACAGCGGAACACAGCAGGGGACACAGCAGTGGACACAACGGGACACACCGGGGGACAACAGGGACACAGCGAGTCACAGCGGGGGACAGTGGGGACACAGCAGGACACAGCGGGGGACAACGCGGGGAACTCAGTGGGACACAGCGGGACACAGCGTGGACCCAGCGGGGGACAGCGGGGACACAACGGGACACAGCGGGGACAGAGCGGAAGACAACGGGGACACAGCGGATCACAGCGGGACACAGCGGGGAAACAGCGGGGACAAAGCGGGGGACAGCAGGGAGACACAGCGGGACACAGTTGAGACACAACAGGACACAGCTTGGGACACAGCGGAACACAGCGGGACAGAGCAGAGACACAGCGGGAGACACAGCCAGGACACAGCGGGACACAGCGGGACAAAACAGGACACAGCGGAACACAGCGGGGACTCAGCCCGGGACACAGAGTGGCACAGCGGGGACACAGCTGGACACAGCAGGACACAGCGATACACAGCGGGGACACTGCGAGGACAGAGCGGGACACAGCAGGACACAACAGGACACAGCGGGGACACAGCGGGGACACAGCGGGGGACAGCAGGGAGACACAGCGGGACACAGCTGGGACACAGCAGGACACAGCAGGGGACACAGCGGGGACACAGCGGGACACAGCGGGACACAGCGGGACACAGCGGGGACACAGCAGTGGACATAGCGGGACACAAAGGGGGCACAGAGTGACACAGCGGGGACAAAGCGAGACACAGCAGGGACACAGCATGGGACACAGCAGGACACAGAGGGGAACACAGCGGAGGACACAGCGGGACACAGCGGGACACAGCGGGGTACACAACAGGACACAGCGGGGACACAGCAGGGACACAGCGGGACACCGCGGGGGACACAGCAGGACACAGTGGGGGACACAGCGGGGACACAGTGGGACACAGCGGGGGACAAAGAGGCGGACACAGCGTAACAGAGTGGGACACATAGGGGACACAGCTGGGACACAGTGGGACAAAACGGGGACCCAGCAGGACACAGCGGGACACAGCGGGGACAAAGCGAGGACAGAGCGGGACACAGCGTCGACACAGCGGGGACACAGCGGGACACAGCAGGGACACAGTGGGACACCGCGGGGGACACAGAGTCGGACACAGTGGGACACAGCGGGACACTGCGGGGACACAGCCAGACACAGCGGGGGACAAAGCGCAGACACAGTGGGACACAGCGGGGGAC
>NW_012289191.1:0-8947 GCF_000151885.1 Dipodomys ordii | reverse complement strand
CAGTGGGACACAGCGGGACACAGCGGGGACACAGCTGTACACAGTGGGACACAGCGGTACACAGCGGGGACACAGTGAGGACACAGCGGGACACAGCAGGACACAACAGGACACAGCGGGGACACAGCGGGGACACAACGGGGGACAGCAGGGAGACACAGCGGGACACAGCGGGACACAGTGGGACACAGCAGGGACACAGCGGGGGACATACCGGGACACAAAGGGGGCACAGAGTGACACAGCACAGACAAAGCGAGACACAGCGGGGACCCAGCATGGGACACAGCAGGACACAGAGGGGAACACATCGGAGGACACAGCGGGACACAGAGGGACACAGCAAGGACACAGCGGGGGACACAGAGGCGGACACAGCGGGAAACAGCGGGACACAGCGGGGGACAAGGCGGGGACACAGCAGGGACACAGCGGGGAAACAGCGGGACACAGCGGGGACACAGTGGGACACAGGGGGGGACAAAGAGGCAGACACAGCGTAACAGAGTGGGACACATAGGGGACATAGCTGGGACACAGTGGGACAAAACGGGGACCCAGCAGGACACAGCGGGACACAGCAGGGACAAAGCCAGGACAGAGCGGGACACAGTGTCGACACAGCGGGGACACAGCGGGACACAGCAAGGACACAGCGGGACACAGCGGGGGACACAGAGGCGGACACAGCGGGAAACAGCGGGACACAGCGGGGGACAAGGCGGGGACACAGCAGGGACACAGCGGGGAAACAGCGGGACACAGAGGGGACACAGTGGGACAGAGGGGGGACAAAGAGGCGGATACAGCGTAACAGAGTGGGACACATAGGGGACACAGCTGGGACACAGTGGGACAAATCGAGGACCCAGCAGGACACAGCGGGACACAGCGGGGACAAAGCGAGGACAGAGCGGGACACAGCATCGACACAGCGGGAAACAGCAGGGACACAGCGGAACACAGCGGGGGACACAGAGGCGGACACAGCAGGGACACAGCGGGACACAGCGGGGGACACTGCGGGGACACAGCCGGACACAGCGGGGGACAAAGCGCGGACACAGAGGGACACAGCGGGGGACAGAGCGAGGACACAGCAGGATACAGCAGGGGACCCAGCGGGACACAGCGGGGACACAGCGGAGACACAGCAGCGTATACAGTGGGACACTGAATGACACAGCGGGGGAACACAGCGCGGACACAGAGGGGACAGAGCAAGGACATAGCGGGGGAGAGAGCGGGACACAGTGAGGACAGAGCAGGGACACTCCGGGGGACAGCGGGACACAGCAGGGATACCGCGGGGACACAGCGGGACACAGGAGGACACAGCGGGGACACAGCGGGACACAGTGGGGGACAAAGCGGGGAACAGAGCAGGAACACAGCTGGACACAGCGGGGGTCACAGCGAGGACACCGCGGGACACAGGAGGATACAGCAGGGACACAGAGGGGACACAGTGGAACACACCAGAGACACAGCGGGGACACAGCGGGACACAGCAGGGACACAGCGGGGACACAGCCGGACACAGCGGGACACAGCAGGGGACACAGCAGTGGACACAACGGGACACACCGGGGGACAACAGGGACACAGCTTGACACAGCGGGGGACACTGGGGACACAGCAGGACACAGCGGGGGACACAGCGGGGAACACAGCGGGACATAGCGGGACACAACGTGGACCCTGCGGTGAACAGCGGGGACACAACGGGACACAGCGGGGACACAGCGTGGGACAACGGGGACACAGCGGAACACAGCGGGACACAGCGGGGAAACAGCGGGGACACAGCGGGGCACAGCAGGGAGACACAGCGGGACACAGCGGTATACAGCGGGGGACAAAGCGGGGGACACAGCGGGACACAGCGGGGGACACAGCAGGGGGCACAGCAGGGCAAGCAGCGGGACAAGCGGGGGACCCAGCGGGGGACTCGGCGGGGCACTCAGCCGGGGACACAGCGGAGAAACAGCAGGGACACAGCGGGAAACACAGAGGGACACAGAGTGGACACAGCGGGGACACAGGGGGACACAGCGGGGACACAGCGAGCACACAGCGGGTGACACAGCGGGACACAGCAGGGGACACAGCGGGACACAAAGGAGAAACAGTGGGACACAGTGGGGGACACATCGGGACACAGCGGGGGACACAGCTGGACACAGCGGGGGTCAAAGCGCGGACACAACGGGACACAGAGGGGGACAACAGGGACACAGCGGGTCACAGCGGGGGACAGTGGGGACACAGCAGGACACAGCGGGGGACACCGCGGGGAACACAGTGGGACACAGCGGGACACAGCGTGGACCCAGCGGGGGACAGCGTGGACACAACGGGACACAGCGGGGACAGAGCAGGGGACAATGGGGACACAGCAGAACACAGCGGGACACAGCGGGGAAACAGCGGGGATAAAGCGGGGGACAGCAGGGAGACACAGCGGGACACAGCGGGACAGAGCGGACACACAGCGGGGGACACAGCCAGGACACCGCGGGACACAGCGGTACACAGCGGGACACAGCGGGACAGAGCGGGGGAGACAGCGCGGACACAGCGGGACACCGGGACACAGCGGGGGACACTGCGGGGACACAGCGGGACACAGCGGGGAAACAGCGGGACACAGCGGGGGACAAAGCACGGACACAGTGGGACACAGCGGGACACAGCGGGGTACACAGAGGCGGACACAGCGGGACACAGTGGGGACACAGCGGGTGACAAAGGGCGGACACCGTGGGTCACAGCGGGGGACAGAGCGAGGACACAGCAGGATACAGCGGGGGACCCAGCGGGACACAGCGGGGACACAGAGGAGACACAGCAGGGTATACAGCGGGACACTGCGCGACACAGCGGGGGAACACAGCGCGGACACAGAGGGGACACAGCAAGGACATAGCGGGGGAGAGAGCGGGACACAGCGAGGACAGATGGGGGACACTCCGGGGGACAGCGGGACACAGCGGGGACACCGCGGGGAAACAGCGGAACAAAGGAGGACACAGCGGGGACACAGTGGAACACAGCGGGGGACAGAGCAGGGGACAGAGCGGGAACACAGCTGGACACAGCGGGGGTCACAGCGAGGACACAGCGGGACACAGCTGGGACACAGCGGGGGACAGCGGGGACACAGTGGGAAACAGCGGGGACACAGCGCGACACAGCGGGACAAAACGGGGACCCAGCAGGACACAGCGGGACACAGCAGAGACAAAGCGAGGACAGAGCGGGACACAGTGTCGACAGCAGGGACACAGCGGGACACAGCGGGGGACACAGCATGGGACACAACGGGGGACAGCGAGGACACAGAAGGACACCGAGGGACAAAGCGAGGACACAGCGAGGACACAGCGGGACACAGCAGGGGACACAGCAGTGGACACAACGGGACACACCGGGGGACAACAGGGACACAGCGAGTCACAGCGGGGGACAGTGGGGACACAGCAGGACACAGCGGGGGACACTGTGGGGAACTCAGTGGGACACAGGGGGACACAGCGTGGACCCAGCGGGGGACAGCGGGGACACAACGAGACACAGCGGGGACAGAGCGGAATACAACGGGGACACAGCGGAACACAGGGGGACACAGCGGGGAAACAGCAGGGACAAAGCGGGGGACAGCAGGGAGACACAGCGGGACACAGTTGAGACACAACAGGACACAGCGGGGGACACAGCGGAACACAGCGGGACACAGCGGGACAGAGCAGAGACACAGCGGGGGACACAGCCAGGACACAGCGGGACACAGCGGGACAAAACAGGACACAGCGGAACACAGCGGGGACTAAGCCGAGGACACCGGGGGGCACAGCGGGGACACAGCTGGACACAGCAGGACACAGCGGTACACAGCGGGGACACAGCGAGGACAGAGCGGGACACAGCAGGACACAACAGGACACAGCGGGGACACAGCGGGGACACAGCGGGGAGACACAGCGGGACACAGCTGGGACACAGCAGGACACAGCAGGGGACACAGCGGGGACACAGCGGGACACAGCGGGACACAGCGGGACACAGCGGGGACACAGCAGTGGACATAGCGGGACACAAAGGGGGCACAGAGTGACACAGCGGGGACAAAGCGAGACACAGCAGGGACACAGCATGGGACACAGCAGGACACAGAGGGGAACACAGCGGAGGACACAGCGGGACACAGCGGGACACAGCGGGGTACACAACAGGACACAGCGGGGACACAGCAGGGACACAGCGGGACACCGCGGGGGACACAGCAGGACACAGTGGGGGACACAGCGGGGACACAGTGGGACACAGCGGGGGACAAAGAGGCGGACACAGCGTAACAGAGTGGGACACATAGGGGACACAGGTGGGACAAAACGGGGACCCAGCAGGACACAGCGGGACACAGCGGGGACTAAGCGAGGACAGAGCGGGACACAGCGTCGACACAGCGGGGACACAGCGGGACACAGCAGGGACACAGTGGGACACCGCGGGGGACACAGAGTCGGACACAGTGGGACACAGCGGGACACTGCGGGGACACAGCCAGACACAGCGGGGGACAAAGCGCAGACACAGTGGGACACAGCGGGGGACAGAGCGAGGACACAGCAGGATACAGCGGGGGACCCAGCGGGACACAGCGGGGACACAGCGGACACACAGCAGGGTATACAGTGGGACACTGCGCGACACAGCGGGGGAACACAGCAGGGACACAGAGGGGACAGAGCAAGGACCTAGCGGAGGAGAGAGCAGGACACAGTGAGGACAGAGCGAGGACACTCCGGGGGACAGCGGGACACAGCGGGGATACCGCGGAGACAGAGCGGGACACAGGAGGACACAGCGGGGACACAGTGGGACACAGCGGGGGACAGAGCGGGGGACAGAGCGGGAACACAGCTGGACACAGCGGGGGTCACAGCGAGGACACAGCGGGATACAGGAGGACACAGCGGGGACCTAGATGGGACACAGTGGAACACACCAGAGACACAGCGGGGACACAGTGGGACACAGCAGGGACACAGCGGGGACACAGCAGAGACAAAGCGAGGACAGAGCGGGACACAGTGTTGACAGCAGGGACACAGCGGGACACAGCGGGGGACACAGCATGGGACACAACGGGGGACAACGAGGACACAGAAGGACACCACGGGACAAAGCGAGGACACAGCGAGGACACAGCGGGACACAGCAGGGGACACAGCAGAGGACACAACGGGACACACCGGGGGACAACAGGGACACAGCGAGTCACAGCGGGGGACAGTGGGGACACAGCAGGACACAGCGGGGGACACCGCGGGGAACTCAGTGGGACACAGCGGGACACAGCGTGGACCCAGCGGGGGACAGCGGGGACACAACGGGACACAGCGGGGACAGAGCGGAAGACAACGGGGACACAGCGGAACACAGCGGGACACAGCGGGGAAACAGCGGGGACAAAGCGGGGGACAGCAGGGAGACACAGCGGGACACAGTTGAGACACAACAGGACACAGCGGGGGACACAACGGAACACAGCGGGACAGAGCAGAGACACAGCGGGGGACACAGCCAGGACACAGCGGGACACAGCGGGACAAAACAGGACACAGCGGAACACAGCAGGGACTCAGCCGGGGACACAGGGGGGCACAGCGGGGACACAGCTGGACACAGCAGGACACAGCGGTACACAGCGGGGACACAGCGAGGACAGAGCGGGAAACAGCAGGACACAACAGGACACAGAGGGGACACAGCGGGGACACAGCGGGGGACAGCAGGGAGACACAGCGGGACACAGCGGGACACAGCTGGGACACAGCAGGACACAGCGGGGGACACAGCGGGGACACAGTGGGACACAGCGGGACACAGCGGGACACAGCGGGGACACAGCGGTGGACATAGCGGGACACAAAGGGGGCACAGAGTGACACAGCGGGGACAAAGCGAGACACAGCATGGACACAGCATGGGACACAGCAGGACACAGAGGGGAACACAGCGGAGGACACAACGGGACACAGCGGGACACAGCAGGACACAGTGGGGGACACAGCGGGGACACAGTGGGACACAGCGGGGGACAAAGAGGCAGACACAGCGTAACAGAGTGGGACACATAGGGGACACAGCTGGGACACAGTGGGACAAAACGGGGACCCAGCAGGACACAGCGGGACACAGCGGGGACAAAGCGAGGACAGAGCGGGACACAGCGTCGACACAGCGGGGACACAGCGGGACACAGCAGGGACACAGCGGGACACCGCGGGGGACACAGAGTCGGACACAGTGGGACACAGCGGGACACAGTGGGGGACACTGCGGGGACGCAGCCGGACACAGCGGGGGACAAAGCGCAGACACAGTGGGACACAGCGGGGGACAGAGCAAGGACACAGCAGGATACAGCGGGAGACCCAGCGGGACACAGCGGGGACACAGCGGACACACAGCAGGGTATACAGTGGGACACTGCGCGACACAGCGGGGGAACACAGCGCGGACACAGAGGGGACAGAGCAAGGACCTAGCGGGGGAGAGAGCGGGACACAGTGAGGACAGAGCGAGGACACTCTGGGGGACAGCGGGACACAGCGGGGATACCGCGGGGACACAGCGGGACACAGGAGGACACAGCGGGGACACAGTGGGATACAGCGGGGGACAGAGCGGGAACACAGCTGGACACAGCGGGGGTCACAGCGAGGACACAGCGGGACACAGGAGGACACAGCGGGGACCTAGATGGGACACAGTGGAACACACCAGAGACACAGCGGGGACACAGCGGGACACAGCAGGGACACAGCGGGGACACAGCCGGACACAGCGGGACACAGCAGGGGACACAGCAGTGGACACAACGGGACACACCGGGGGACAACAGGGACACAGCTTGACACAGCGGGGGACAGTGGGGACACAGCAGGACACAGCGAGGGACACAGCGGGGAACACAGCGGGACATAGCGGGACACAACGTGGACCCAGCGGTGGACAGCGGGGACACAACGGGACACAGCGGGGACACAGCGTGGGACAACGGGGACACAGCAGAACAGAGCGGGACACAGCGGGGAAACAGCGGGGACACAGCGGGGGACAGCAGGGAGACACAGCAGGACACAGCAGGGGACAGCAGGGAGACACAGCGGGGACACAGCGGGACACAGCGGGGGCACAGCGGGACACAGCGGTGGACACAGCTGGACCCAGCGTGGGACAAAGCGTGGACACAGCTAGACACAGCGGGGGACACTGAGGGGACACAGCGGTACACAGCGGGGACACAGCGGGTGACAATGGGCGGACACCGTGGGACACAGCGGGGGACAGAGCGAGGACACAGCAGGATACAGCGGGGGACCCAGCGGGACAAAGCAGGGACACAGCGGAGACACAGCAGGGTATACAGCAGGACACTGCGCGACACAGCAGGGGAACACAGCGTGGACACAGAGGGGACAGAGCAAGGACATAGCGGGGGAGAGAGCGGGACACAGCGAGGACAGAGGGGAGACACTCCAGGGGACAGCGGGACACAGCGGGGAAACCGCGGGGACACAGCGGGACACAGGAGGACACAGCGGGGACACAGTGTGACACAGCGGGGGACATAGTGGGGGACAGAGCGGGAACACAGCTGGACACTGTGAGGGTCACAGCGAGGACACAGCGGGACACAGCGGGACACAGCGGGAAACAGCGGGGACACAGAGGGGACACAGCAAGGACATAGCGGGGGACAGAGCGGGACACAGCGTGGACACAGCGGGACACAGGAAGGCACAGCCATGACAAAGCGGGAACACAGTGGGACACCGTGGGTCACAGCAAGGGCACAGTGAGGGTCAAAGAGGCGGAAACAGCGGGAAAGAGCGGACACATCGGGGACACAGTGGGAACACAGCGGGACACAGCGGGGACCCAGCGGGACACATCAGGGACACAGTGGAACACAGCAGGAAACAGCAGGCACACAGCGGGACACAGCGGGGACACAGCAGGGGACAGTGGGGACACAGCGGGGACACAGCAGGGACACAGTGGGACACAGAGGGACACAGCGGGTCACAGTGGGACTCAGCGGGGTACATAGAGGCGGACACAGGGAGACACAGCGGGACACAGGTGTGGACACAGAGGGCGACACAGCAGGACACATTGGGGGACACAGCAAGGACACAGCGGGACACAGCGGGACACAGCGGGGACACAGCGGGACACAGCGCGGGACATATTAGGCGACACAGTGGGACACAGCGGGGGACACAGCGGGACAAAGCGGGACACAGTGGGACACAGCGGGGACACAGCGGGGGACACAGCGAGGACACAGCTGGACACAACGGGACACAGCGCGGACAGTGGGGACATACTGGGTTCCAGCGGGGAAACAGCGGGACACTGCGGGGGACAGCAGGGACACAGCGGGGACACAGAGGGGACACAGTGGGACACATCAGAGACACAGCGGGTCACAGCGGGACACAGCAGGGACTCAGCGGGACACAGCGGGGGACACAGCGGGACACAGTGTGGGACAGAGCGGGACACAGCATGGACACAGCGGGACACAGGAAGAAACTACCGTGACAAAGCGGGGACATAGTGGGACAGAGCGGGACACAGCGAGGACACAGTGGGGGACAAAGAGCCGGAAACAGCGGGACAGAGCGGGACACATCGGGGACACAGAGGGGACACAGCGGGACTCAGCGGGGACCAGCGGGACACAGCGGGAAACCGCAGGACACAGCAGGGCACAGCGGGACAAAACGGGGGACACAGCGAGGACACAGCCTGATACAGGGGGGACACAGCAGGACACAGATGGAACACAGCAGGGACACAGCAGGGTACACAGTGGGACACAGCTGGACACAGCGGGGGAACACAGCGGGGACACAGCGGGGACAAA
>NW_012289190.1:0-14970 GCF_000151885.1 Dipodomys ordii | reverse complement strand
CTCTAGCAGAAGGAGGTGCAGAACGAGAAGCAGGAGAAGCAGAAGAAACAGAAGCTGAAGGAGAAGCAGAAGTAGGAGAAGGTGAAGGAGGAGAAGCAGAAGGAGAAGCAGAATGGAGAAACAGAAGAAGCAGAAGCAGGAGAAGCAGAAGCAGAAGCAGAATGAGAAGCACAAGAAAGAGAAATTGAAGGAGAAGGAGAATGAGACGGAGAAGCAGAAGGAGAAGTAGGAGAAGCAGAAGAAGGAGAAGCAGGAGAAGCAGAAGCAGAAGAAACAGAAGAAGGAGAAGAGCAGAAGCAGAAGGAGAAAAAAAGCAGAAGGAGAAGCAGAAGAAGCAGAAGCTGAAGCCGAAGAAACTGAAAACGCAGAAAAAGAAGAAGAAGCAGAAGAAGAACAAGCAGGAAAAGCAGAAGAAGAAGAAGGAGAAGGAGAAAGAGAAGGATTAGGAGTAGGAGAAACAGACGGATAAGCAGAAGCAGAAAAAGAAGGAGAAGGAGAAGGAGAAGCAGGAGAAGCAGAAGAAGCAGAAGCAGGAGAAGCAGAAGCAGAATGAAAAGCAGAAGAAGGAGAAATTAAAACAGAAGAAGATGCAGAAGGAGAAGCAGAAGCAGAAGCAGAAGGAGAAGGAGAAGCAGAAGAAGGAGAAGGAGAAGGAGTAGCAGAAGGGTAAGAATAAAGAGAAACAGAAGGAGAAACAGGAGAAGCAGGAGAAGCATAAGCAGAAGAAATAGAAGAAGGAGAAGAAGCAGAAACAGAAGGAGAAGCAGAAATAGAAGCAGAAGAAGCCGAAGAAGCAGAAGCAGAACCTGAAGCGGAAGGAGAGGCAGAAGAAGCAGAATCTGGAGAAGCAGAAGGAGAAGCAGAAGCAGAAAGAGAAGCAAAAGCAGAAGGAGAAGCAGAAGAAACAGAAGAAGCAGAAGCAGTAGCAGAAGAAGCTGAAGATGCAGAAGCAGAAAGAGAAGCAGAAGGAATAGCAGAAGAACGAGAAGGAGAAGGAGAAACAGAAGGAGAAGAAGAAGGAGAAGCAGAAGGAGAATCAGGAAAGGCAAAAGAAGCAGAATCAGACGGAGAAGCAGGAAAAGCAGAAGAAGCAGAAGCAAAAGGAGAAGCAAAAGAAGGAGAAGGAGAAGCAGAGGCAGAAGAAGAAGCATAAGGAACAGCACAAGCAGAAGGAGATGCAGAAGGAGAAGCAGGAGAAGCAGAAGAAGCAGAAGATGAAGGAGAAGCAGAAATAGGAGAAGGAGAAGGAGGAGAAGCAGAAGGAGAAGCAGAAGCGGAATGAGAAGCAGAAAGAGAAGCAGGAGAAGCACAAGAAGCAGAAGCAGGAGAAGACGAAAGAGAAGAAGCAGAAGAAGCAGAATCAGAAGCAGAAGTAGAAGCAGAAGCAGAAGGAGAAGCAGCAGAAGAAGTAGAACCAGAAATTCAGGCAGGAGAAACAGAAGAAGCAGAAGCAGAAGCAGAAGGAGAAGCAAAAAGAGAAGCAGTAGGAGAAGTAGAAGAAGCAGCAGAAGGAGAAGCAGCAGAAGAAGCAGAAAAACAAGCAGGAGAAGCAGAAGCAGAAAGAGAAGTAGAAGCAGAAGAAACAGAAGCAGAAGAAGAAGCAGTAGAAGCACAAGAAGCAGAAGCAGGAGAAGCAGAAGCAGAAGATAAAGAAGAAGCATAAGAAGCAGAAGCAGAGGGAGAAACAAAAGAAGGAGAAAGAGCAGAAGAAGGTGAAGCAGAAGGAGATGCAGAAGCAGAAAGAGAAGCAGAAACAGAAGGAGAAGAAGAAGGAGAAGTTGGAGAATCAGAAGAAACAGAAGCAGAAGCAGAAAGAGAAGGAGAAGAAGGAGAAGGAGAAGCAGAAGGAGAAGGACAAGCAGGAGAAGCAGAAGAAGCAGAAGCGGGAGGAGCAGAAGAAGAAGAAGAAGAATAAGAAACAGAAGAAAGAGAAGGAGCAGAAGGAGAAGCAGAAGCAGAAGGAGAAGCAAAAGAGAAGCAGAAGAAGCGGAAGAAGCAGTAGCAGGAGAAGCAGAAGCAGAAGAAACAGAAGAAGTCCAAGAAGCAGAAGGAGAACCTGAAGCAGAAGGAGAAGCAGAAGCAGCAGAAGCTGGAAATGTAGAAGCAGAAGAAACCGAACAAGCAGAAGAAGCAGAAGAAGAACGAGAAGCAGAAGAAGAACAAGGAGAAAGAGAAGGACAAGGAGAAAGAGAAGGATTAGGAGTAGGAGAAACAGAAGGATAAGCAGAAGCAGAAAGAGAAGGAGAATGAGAAGGAGAAGCAGAAGAAGCAGAAGCAGGAGAAGCAGAAGCAGAATGAAAAGCAGAAGAAGGAGAAATTGAAACAGAAGATGCAGAAGAAGAAGCAGAAGCAGTAGTAGAAGCAGAAGAAGGAGAAGCAGAATGAGAAGCATAAAGAGAAACAGAAGGAGAAGCAGGAGAAGCAGAAGCAGGAGAAGCAGAATCAGAAGAAATAGAAGAAGGAGAAGAAGCAGAAGCAGAAAGAGAAGCAGAAACAGAAGGAGAAGCAAAAATAGAAGCAGAAGAAGCCGAAGAAGCAAAAGCAGAACCTAAAGCAGAAGCAGAAGCAGGAGAAGCAGAAGAAGCAGAATCTGGAGAAGAAGAAGGAGAACCAGAAGGAGAAGCAGAAGCAGAAAGAGAAGCAAAAGCAGAAGGAGAAGCAGAAGGAGAAGCAGAAGAAACAGAAGAAGCAGAATCAGTAGCAGAAGAAGCTGAAGATGCAGAACCAGAAAGAGAAGCAGAAGGAATAGCAGAAGAACGAGAAGGAGAAACAGAAGGAGAAGCAGAAGGAGACGCAGGAAAAGCAGAAGAAACAGAAGCAGACGGAGAAGAAGGAGAAGGAGAAGCCGAAGCAGAAGAAGAAGCAGAAGGAAAAGCACAAGCAGAAGGAGATGCAGAAGGAGAAGCAGGAGATGCAGAAGAAGCAGAAGCAGAAGGAGAAGAAGAAGGAGAAGAATCAGAATCAGAAGAAGCAGAAGGAGAAGTAGAAAGAGAAGCCGACGAAGAGAAGCAGGAGAAGCAGAAGAAGCAGAGGGTGAGAAGCAGAAGCAAAAGAAACAGAAGAAATAGAAGGAGCAGAAGCAGAAGGAGAAGCAGAAGCAGAAGGAGAAGCAGAAAGAGAAGCAGGAGAAGCAGAAGAAGCAGGAGAAGCAGAAGCAGAAGAAACAGGAGAAGCCGAAGAAGCAGAAGCAGAATCTGAAGCAGAAGGAGAAACAGAAGAAGCACAATCTGAAGCAGAAGCAGAAGAAACAGAAATAGTAGAATAAGCAGAAGCAGAAGCAGCAGGAGAAGCAGAAGAAGAAGATGGAGAAGGCGAAAGAGGAAGATTAGGAGTAGGAGAAGCAAAAGGATAAGCAGAAGCAGAAAGAGACGCAGAAGGAGAAGCAGCAAGAGAAGCAGGAGAAGCAGAAGAAACAGAAGGCGCAGAAGCAGAATGAGAAGCAGAAGGAGAAATTGAAGCAGAAGCAGAAGCAGAAGGAGAAACAGAAGCAGAAGGAGAAGCAGAAGAAGGAGAAGGAGAAGCAGAAAGAGAAGCCGAACGAGAAGCAGGAGAAGCAGAAGCAGGAGAAGCAGAAACAGAAGAAACAGAAGAAGTAGAAGAAACAGAAGGAGAAGCAGAAACAGAAGGAAAAGCAGAAAGAGAAGCAGGAGAAGCAGAAGCAGCAGCAGCAGGAGAAGCAGAAGCAGAAGAAGCAGAAGCAGAACCTGAAGCAGAAGGAGAAGCAGGAGAAGCAGAATCTGGAGAAGCAGAAGGAGAAGCAGAAGCAGAAAGAGAAGCAAAAGCAGAAGGAGAAGCAGAACTAGAAGCAGAAGAAACAGAAGAAGCAGAGGCAGTAGCAGAAGATGCAGAAGCAGAAGGAGAAGCAGAAGGAAAAGCAGAAGAACGAGAAGGTGAAGGATTAGGAGAAACAGAAGGAGAAGCAGAAAGAGAAGCAGAAGAAGGAGCAGGAGAAGGAAAAGCAGCAGGAGAAGCAGAAAGAGCAGCAGAAGGAGGAGCAGGAGATGCAGAAACAGGAGAAGCATAAGCAGAACAAACAGGAGAAGGACAAGAAGCAGAAGCAGAAGGAGAAGCAGATACAGAAGGAGAAGCAGAAAGAGAAGGAGGGGAAGCAGAAGAAGCTGAAGCAGGAGAAGCAGAAGCATAAGAATCCGAAGAGGCAGAAGGAGAACCTGAAGCAGCAGGAGAAGCAGAAGAAGCAGAATCTGGAGAAGCAGAAGGAGAAGCAGAAGGAGAAGCAGAAGCAGAAAGAGAATCAAAAGCAGAAGGAGAAGCAGAAGAAACAGAAGAAGTAGAAGCAGTAGCAGTTGTAGCAGAAGCAGAACGAGAAGCAGAAGGAAAAGCAGAAGAACAAGAAGGAGAAGGGAAACAGAAGGAGAAGCAGTAGGAGAATAAGAAGGAGAAGCAGAAGAAGGAGAAGGAGAAGCAGAAGCAGAAGAAGATGCAGAAGGAGAAGCAGAAGAAGCAGAAGCAGAAGGAGAAGCAGGAAAAGCAGAAAAACCAGAAGCAAAAGGAGAAGCAAAAGAAGGAGAAGGAGAAGCAGAGGCAGAAGAAGAAGCATAAGGACAAGCACAAGCAGAAGGAGATGCAGAAGGAGAAGCAGGAGGAGCAGAAGAAGCAGAAGATGAAGGAGAAGCAGAAGTAGGAGAAGGAGAAGGAGGAGAAGCAGAAGCAGAAGGAGAAGCAGAAGCGGAATGAGAAGCAGAAAGAGAAGCAGGAGAAGCACAAGAAGCAGAAGCAGGAGAAGCCGAAAGAGAAGAAGCAGAAGAAGCAGAATCCGAAGCAGAAGTAGAAGCAGAAGCAGAAGGAGAAGCAGCAGAAGAAGTAGAACCAGAAATTCAGGCAGGAGAAACAGAAGAAGCAGAAGCAGAAGCAGAAGGAGAAGCAAAAAGAGAAGCAGTAGGAGAAGTAGAAGAAGCAGCAGAAGGAGAAGCAGCAGAAGAAGCAGAAAAACAAGCAGGAGAAGCAGAAGCAGAAAGAGAAGTAGAAGCAGAAGAAACAGAAGCAGAAGAAGAAGCAGTAGAAGCACAAGAAGCAGAAGCAGGAGAAGCAGAAGCAGAAGATAAAGAAGAAGCATAAGAAGCAGAAGCAGATGGAGAAACAAAAGAAGGAGAAAGAGCAGAAGAAGGTGAAGCAGAAGGAGATGCAGAAGCAGAAAGAGAAGCAGAAACAGAAGGAGAAGAAGAAGGAGAAGTAGGAAAATCAGAAGAAGCAGAAGCAGAAAGAGAAGGAGAAGAAGGAGAAGGAGAAGCAGAAGGAGAAGGACAAGCAGGAGAAGCAGAAGAAGCAGAAGCGGGAGGAGCAGAAGAAGAAGAAGAAGAAGAAGAAACAGAAGAAAGAGAAGGAGCAGAAGGAGAAGCAGAAGCAGAAGGAGAAGCAAAAGAGAAGCAGAAGAAGCAGAAGAAGCAGTAGCAGGAGAAGCAGAAGCAGAAGAAACAGAAGAAGTCCAAGAAGCAGAAGGAGAACCTGAAGCAGAAGGAGAAGCAGAAGCAGCAGAAGCTGGAAAAGTAGAAGCAGAAGAAACAGAACAAGCAGAAGAAGCAGAAGAAGAACGAGAAGCAGAAGAAGAACAAGGAGAAAGAGAAGGATTAGGAGTAGGAGAAACAGAAGGATAAGCAGAAGCAGAAAGAGAAGGAGAATGAGAAGGAGAAGCAGAAGAAGTAGAAGAAGCAGAAGCAGGAGAAGCAGAAGCAGAATGAAAAGCAGAAGAAGGAGAAATTGAAACAGAAGATGCAGAAGAAGAAGCAGAAGCAGTAGTAGAAGCAGAAGAAGGAGAAGCAGAAGGAGAAGCATAAAGAGAAACAGAAGGAGAAGCAGGAGAAGCAGAAGCAGGAGAAGCAGAATCAGAAGAAATAGAAGAAGGAGAAGAAGCAGAAGCAGAAAGAGAAGCAGAAACAGAAGGAGAAGCAAAAATAGAAGCAGAAGAAGCCGAAGAAGCAAAAGCAGAACCTAAAGCAGAAGCAGAAGCAGGAGAAGCAGAAGAAGCAGAATCTGGAGAAGAAGAAGGAGAACCAGAAGGAGAAGCAGAAGCAGAAAGAGAAGCAAAAGCAGAAGGAGAAGCAGAAGGAGAAGCAGAAGAAACAGAAGAAGCAGAATCAGTAGCAGAAGAAGCTGAAGATGCAGAACCAGAAAGAGAAGCAGAAGAACGAGAAGGAGAAGCAGAAGGAGAAGCAGAAGGAGACGCAGGAAAAGCAGAAGAAACAGAAGCAGATGGAGAAGAAGGAGAAGGAGAAGCCGAAGCAGAAGAAGAAGCAGAAGGAAAAGCACAAGCAGAAGGAGATGCAGAAGGAGAAGCAGGAGATGCAGAAGAAGCAGAAGCAGAAGGAGAAGAAGAAGGAGAAGAATCAGAATCAGAAGAAGCAGAAGCAGAAATAGAAAGAGAAGCCGACGAAGAGAAGCAGAACGAGAAGCAGGAGAAGCAGGAGAAGCACAAGCGGGAGAAGCAGAAGAAGAAGAAACAGAAGAAAGAGAAGGAGCAGAAGCAAAAGGAGAAGCAGAAAGAGAAGCAGGAAAACAGAAGAAGCAGAAGCAGGAGAAGCAGAAGGAGAAGAAACAGGAGAAGGACAAGAAGCAGAAGCAGAAGCAGAAGGAGAAGCGGAAACAGAAGGAGAAGCAGAAAGAGAAAGAGGGGAAGCCGAAGAAGCAGAAGCAGGAGAAGCAGAAGAATAAGAATCCGAAGAAGCAGAAGCAGAACCTGAAGCAGAAGGAGAAGCAGGAGAAGCAGAAGAAGCCGAATCTGGAGAAGCAGAATGAGAAGCTGAAGTAGAAGCAGAAGCAGAAGCAGAAAGAAAATCAAAAGCAGAAGGAGAAGAAGAAGAAACAGAAGAAGCAGTAGCAGTTGCAGGAGAAGCAGAAGGAGAAGCAGAAGGAAAAGCAGAAGAACGAGAAGGAGAAAGAAAAACAGAAGCAGAAGCAGAAGGAGAATCAGAAGGAGAAGCAGAAGAAGCAGAAGGAGAAGCAGAAGGAGAAACAGAAGCAGAAGAAACAGCAGAAAGAGAAGCAGAAACAGAAGAAGATGCAGAAGGAGAAGCAGGAGAAGCAGAAGAAGCAGAAGCAGAAGCAAAAGTAGAAGAAGGAGAAGGAGAAGGAAGAGCCGCAGAAGCAATAGGAGAAGCAGAAAGAGAAGCAGAAGAAGAATGAGAAGCAGAAAGAGAAGCAGTAGAAGCAGAAGAAGCAGGCAATGCAGAATCAGAAGAAAGAGAAGAAGAAGAAGAAGAAGAAGAAGAAGAAGAAGAAGCAGCATAAGGAGAAGCATAAGGAGAAGCATAAGGAGAAATATAAGGAGAAGCAGTAGAAGCAGAAGAAGCAGAAGCAGGAGAAGCAGAAGCAGAAGAAAAAGAATAAGCAAAAGAAGCAGAAGCAGAAGCAGTGGGAGAAGCAGAAGAAGGAGAAGGAGAAGGAGCAGCAGAAGGAGAAAGAGAAGCAGAAAGAGAAGCAGAAACAGAAGGAGAACAAGAAGGAGAAGCAGGAGAATCAGAAGAAGCAGAAAGAGAAGGAGAAGAAGGAGAAGCAGAAGTAGAATCAGAAGAAACAGAAGAAAAAGAAGAAGAAGAAACAGAAGCAAAAGAAACAGAAGAAGGAGAAGAGCAGAAGCAGAAGCAGAAGGAGAAGCAGAAGCAGAAGGAGAAGCAGAAAGAGAAGCAGGAGAAGCAGGAGAAGCAGGAGAAGCAGAAGCAGAAGAAACAGGAGAAGCCGAAGAAGCAGAAGCAGAATCTGAAGCATAAGGAGAAACAGAAGAAGCACAATCTGAAGCAGAAGCAGAAGAAACAGAAATAGTAGAATAAGCAGAAGCAGAAGCACCAGGAGAATTAGAAGAAGAAGAAGAAGGCGAAAGAGAATGATTAGGAGTAGGAGAAGCAAAAGGATAAGCAGAAGCAGAAAGAGACGCAGAAGGAGAAGCAGCACGAGAAGTAGGAGAAGCAGGAGAAGCAGAAGCAGGAGAAGCAGAAGAAATAGAAGACGCAGAAGCAGAATGAGAAGCAGACGGAGAAATTGAAGCAGAAGCAGAAGGAGAAGCAGAAGCAGAACGAGAAGCAGAAGAAGGAGAAAGCGAAGGAGAAGCAGAACGAGAAGCAGAACGAGAAGCTGGAGACGCCGAAGCAGGAGAAGCAGAAGCAGGAGAAGCAGAAGCAGAAGAAACAGAAGAAGGAGAAGAAGCAGAAGCAGAAGGAGAAGCAGAAACAGAAGGAAAAGCAGAAAGAGAAGCAGGAGAAGCAGAAGAAGCAGCAGCAGGAGAAGCAGAAGCAGAAGAAGCCGAAAAAGCAAAAGCAGAACCTGAAGCAGAAGGAGAAGGAGGAGAAGCAGAAGAAGCAGAATCTGGAGAAGCAGAAGGAGAAGTAGAAGCAGAAAGAGAAATAGTAGAATAAGCAGAAGCAGAAGCAGCAGGAGAAGCAGAAGAAGAAGATGGAGAAGGCGAGAGAGAAGGATTATTAGTAGGAGAAGCAAAAAGATAAGCAGAAGCAGAAAGAGACGCAGAAGGAAAAGCAGCACGAGAAGTAGGAGAAGCAGGAGATGCAGAATCAGGAGAAGCAGAAGAAACAGAAGACGCAGAAGCAGAATGAGAAGCAGAAGGAGAAATTGAAGCAGAAGCAGAAGCAGAAGGAGAAGCATAAGAAGGAGAAGGAGAAGCAGAAAGAAAAGCAGAAAGAGAAGCAGAACGAGAAGCAGGAGAAGCAGAAGCAGGAGAAGCAGAAGCAGAAGAAACAGAAGAAGGAGAAGAAGCAGAAGCAGAAGGAGAAGCAGAAACAGAAGGAAAAGCAAAAAGAGAAGCAGGAGAAGCAGAAGAAGCAGGAGAAACAGAAGCAGAAGAAACAGGAAAAGCCGAATTAGCAGAAGCAGAATCTGAAGCAGAAGGAGAAACAGAAGAAGCACAATCTGAAGCAGAAGCAGAAGAAACAGAAATAGTAGAATAAGCAGAAGCAAAAGCAACATGAGAAGCAGAAGAAGAAGACGGAGAATTCGAAAGAGAAGGATTAGGAGTAGGAGAAGGAAAAGGATAAGCAGAAGCAGAAAGAGACGCAGAAGGAGAAGCAGCACGAAATTAGGAGAAGCAGGAGAAGCAGAAGCAGGAGAAGCAGAAGAAACAGAAGACGCAGAAGCAGAATGAGAAGCAGAAGGAGAAATTGAAGCAGAAGCAGAAGCAGAAGGAGAAGCAGAAGCAGAAGGAGAAGCAGAAGAAGGAGAAGGAGAAGCAGAAAGAGAAGCAGAACGAGAAGCAGGAGAAGCAGAAGCAGGAGAAGCAGAAGCAGAAGGAGAAGCAGAAGGAGAAGAACGAGAAGGAGAAGGAGAAGGAGAAACAGAAGGAGAAGCAGAAAGAGAAGCAGAAGAAGGAGCAGGAGAAGCAAAAGCAGCAGGAGAAGCAGAAAGAGCAGCAGAATGAGAAGCCGGGGATGCAGAAACAGGAGAAGCAGAAGCAGAAGCAGAAGAAACAGGAGAAGGACAAGAAGCAGAAGCAGAAGGAGAAGCAGAAACAGAAGGAGACGCAGAAAGAGAAGGAGGGGAAGCAGAAGAAGCAGAAGCAGGAGAAGCAGAAGCATAACAATCCGAAGAAGCAGAAGCAGAACCTGAAGCAGAAGGAGAAGCTGGAGAAGCAGAAGAAGAAGAATCTGGAGAAGCAGAATGAGAAGCAGAAGGAGAAGCAGAAGCAGAAAGAGAATCAAAAGCAGAAGGAGAAGCAGAAGAAACAGAAGAAGTAGAAGCAGTAGCAGTTGTAGCAGAAGCAGAACGAGAAGCAGAAGGAAAAGCAGAAGAACAAGAAGGAGAAGGAGAAACAGAAGGAGAAGCAGAAGGAGAAGCAGAAAGAGAAGCAGATAAAGCAGATGAAGAAGAAGCAGAAGGAGAATCAGAAGGAGAAGCAGAAGAAGGAGAAAGAGAAGCAGAAGCAGAAGAAGATGCAGAAGGAGAAGCAGAAGAAGCAGAAGCAGAAGGAGAAGAAGGAAACGCAGAAGAAGCAGAAGCAAAAGGAGAAGCAAAAGAAGGAGAAGGAGAAGCAGAAAAAGAAGAAGAATCATAAGGACAAGCACAAGCAGAAGGAGATGTAGAAGGAGAAGCAAGAGAAACAGAAGAAGCAGAAGCTAAAGGAGAAGCAGAAGTAGGAGAAGGAGAAGGAGGAGAAGCAGAAGCAGAAGGAGAAGCAGAAGCGGAATGAGAAGCAGAAAGAGAAGCAGGAGAAGCACAAGAAGCAGAAGCAGGAGAAGCCGAAAGAGAAGAAGCAGAAGAAGCAGAAACAGAAGCAGAAGTAGAAGCAGAAGCAGAAGGAGAAGCAGCAGAAGAAGTAGAACCAGAAATTCAGGCAGGAGAAACAGAAGAAGCAGAGCAGAAGCAGAAGGAGAAGCAAAAAGAGAAGCAGAAGAAGAATTAGAAGAACCAGCAGAAGGAGAAGCAGCAGAAGAAGCAGAAATACAAGCAGGAGAAGCAGAAGCATAAAGAGAAGTGGAAGCAGAAGAAGCAGAAGAAGAAGAAGAAGCAGTAGTAGCATAAGAAGCCGAAGCAGGAGAAGCCGAACCAGAAGAAAAAGAAGAAGCATAAGAAGCAGAAGCAGAGTGAGAAACAGAAGAAGGAGAAGGAGCAGCCGAAGGTTAAGCAGAAGGAGATGCTGAAGGAGAATGAGAAGCAGAAACAGAAGGAGAAGAAGAAGGAGAAGTTGGAGAATCAGAAGAAGCAGAAGCAGAAGCAGAAAGAGAAGCAGAAGAAGGAGAAGGAGAAGCAGAAGGAGAAGGACAAGTAGGAGAAGCAGAAGAAGCAGAAGCGGGAGAAGCAGCAGCAGCAGAAGAAGAAACAGAAGAAGGAAAAGGAGCAGAAGGAGAAGCAGAAGCAGAAGGAGAAGCAGAAAGAGAAGCAGAAGAAGCAGTAGCAGGAGAAGCAGAAGCAGAAGAAACAGAAGAAGCCCAAGAACCAGAAGGAGAACCTGAAGCAGAAGGAGAAGCAGAAGCAGCAGAAGCTGGAAAAGCAGAAGCAGAAGAAACAGAACAAGCAGAAGAAGTAGAAGCAGAACGAGAAGCAGAAGAAGAAGAAGGAGAAAGAGAAGGATTAAGAGTAGGAGGAGCAGAAGCAGAATAAGAAGCTGAAAGAGAAGCAGAAGGAGAAGCAGAAGGAGAAACAGAAGAAGCAGAAGCAGGAGAAGCAGAAGCAGAAGAAGAATGAGAAGCACAAGAAGGAGAAATTGAAGGAGAAGGAGAAGGAGACGGAGAAGCAGAAGGAGAAGTAGGAGAAGCAGAATAAGAAGAAGCAGGAGAAGCAGAAGCAGAAGAAGCAGAAGCTGAAGCAGAAGAAGAAGAAACAGAAAAAGCAGAAGAAGCAGAAGAAGAAGCAGCAGGAGAAGCAGAAGAAGAAGAAGGAGAAAGAGAAGGATTAGGCGTAGGAGAAACATAAGGATAAGCAGAAGCAGAAAGAGAAGGAGAAGGAGACGCAGGAGAAGCAGAAGGAGCAGAAGCAGGAGAAGCAGAAGCATAATGAAAGGCAGAAGAAGGAGAAATTGAAACAGAAGAAGATGCAGAAGGAGAAGCAGAAGCAGTAGTAGAAGCAGAAGAAGGAGAAGGAGAAGGAGAAGCATAAAGAGAAACCGAAGGAGAAGCAGGAGAAGCAGAAGCAAGAGAAGCAGACTCAGAAGAAATAGAAGAAGGAGAAGAAGCAAAAGCAGAAAGAGAAGCAGAAACAGAAGGAGAAGCAGAAATAGAAGCAGAAGAAGCCGAAGAAGCAAAAGGAGAACCTGAAGGAGAAGGAGAAGCTGGAGAAGCAGAAGAAGAAGAACCTGAAGAAGAAGAAGGAGGACCAGAAGAAGAAGCAGAAGCAGAAAGAGAAGCAAAAGCAGAAGGAGAAGCAGAAGAAACAGAAGAAGCAGAAGCAGTAGCAGAAGAAGCTGAAGATGCAGAAGCAGAAAGAGAAGCAGAAGGAATAGCAGAAGAACGAGAAGGAGAAACAGAAGGAGAAGCAGAAGGAGAAGCAGGAAAAGAAGCAGAAGCAGACGGAGAAGCAGAAGAAGGAGAAGGAGAAGCAGAAGCAGAAGAAGAAGCAGAAGGAAAAGCACAAGCAGAAGGAGATGCAGAAGGAGAAGCAGGAGAAGCAGAACAAACAGAAGCAGAAGGAGAAGAAGAAGGAGAAGAAGCAGAATCAGAAGAAACAGAAGCAGAAATAGAAAGAGAAGCCGACGAAGAGAAGCAGAAGGTGAAGCAGGAGACAGAAGAAGCAGAAGCGGGAGAAGCAGAAGAAGAAGAAACAGAAGAAGGAGAAGGAGCAGAAGGAGAAGCAGAAAGAGAAGCAGGAAAAGCAGAAGAAGCAGAAGCAGGAGAAGCAGAAGCAGAAAACAGGAGAAGGACAAGAAGTAGAAGGAGAAGCAGAAACAGAAGGAGAAGCAGAAAGAGAAAGAGGGGAAGCAGAAGAAGCAGAAGCAGGAGAAGCAGAAGCATAAGAATCCGAAGAAGCAGAAGCAGAACCTGAACCAGAAGGAGAAGCAGGAGAAGGAGAAGAAGCAGAATCTGGAGAAGCAGAATGAGAAGCTGAAGTAGAAGCAGAAGCAGAAAGAGAATCAAAAGCAGAAGGAGAAGCAAAAGACACAGAAGAAGCAGAAGCAGTAGCAGTTGCAGCAAAAGCAGAAGGAGAAGCAGAAGGAAAATCAGAAGAACGAGAAGCAGAAGGAGAATCAGAAGGAGAAGCATAAGAAGCAGAAGGAGAAGCAGAAGGAGAAAGAGGAGCAGAAGAAGCAGCAGAAGGAAAAGCAGAAGCAGAAGAAGATGCATAAGGAGAAGCAGGAGAAGCAGAAGAAGCAGAAGCAGATGGAGAAGTAGAAGTAGGAGAAGGAGAAGGAAGCGCCGCAGAAGCAATAGGAGAAGCAGAAGGAGAAGCAGAAGCAGAATGAGAAGCAGAAAGTGAAGCAGTAGAAGCAGAAGAAGCAGGAAAAGAAGAAGCAGAAGAAAGAGAAGAAGAAGAAGAAGAAGAAGAAGAAGAAGAAGAAGAAGAAGAAGAAGAAGAAGAAGAAGAAGAAGAAGAAGAAGAAGAAGAAGAAGAAGAAGAAGGAGAAGGAGAAGGAGAAGCATAAGGAGAAGACGTAGAAGCAGAAGAAGCAGAAGCAGGAGAAGCAGAAGCAGTACAAAAAGAATAAGCATAAGAAGAAGAATCAGAGGGAGAAGCAGAAGAAGGAGAAGGAGCAGCAGAAAGAGAAGTAGAAGGAGAATCAGAAGGAGAAGCAGAAGAAGGAGTAGCAGATGAAGCAGCAGAAGGAGAAGCAGAAGCAGAAGAAGATGCAGAACGAGACGCAGGAGAAGCAGAAGAAGCAGAAGGAGAAGCAGAAGTAGGAGAAGGAGAAGGATAAGGAATTGCAACATAAGCAATAGGAGAAGCAGAAGGAGAAGCAGAAGCAGAATGAGAAGCAGAAAGAGAAACAGTAGAAGCCGAAGAAGCAAAAGCAGAAGAAGAAGAAGGAGAAAGAGAAGGATTAGGAGTAGGAGGAGCAGAAGAAGAATTAGAAGCAGAAACAGAAGGAGAAGCAGAAATAGAAGCAGAAGAAGCCGAAGAAGCAAAAGCAGAACTTAAAGCAGAAGGAGAAGCAGGAGAAGCAGAAGAAGCAGAATCTGGAGAAGAAGAAGGAGAACCAGAAGGAGAAGCAGAAGCAGAAAGAGAAGCAAAAGCAGAAGGAGAAGCAGAAGGAGAAGCAGAAGAAACAGAAGAAGCAGAATCAGTAGCAGAAGAAGCTGAAGATGCAGAACCAGAAAGAGAAGCAGAAGGAATAGCAGAAGAACGAGAAGGAGAAACAGAAGGAGAAGCAGAAGGAGAAGCAGGAAAAGCAAAAGAAACAGAAGCAGACGGAGAAGCAGAAGAAGGAGAAGGAGAAGCCGAAGGGGAAGAAGAAGCAGAAGGAAAAGCACAAGCAGAAGGAGATGCAGAGGGAGAAGCAGGAGATGCAGAAGAAGCAGAAGCACAAGGAGAAGAAGAAGGAGAAGAATCAGAATCAGAAGAAGCAGAAGCAGAAATAGAAAGAGAAGCCGACGAAGAGAAGCAGAACGAGAAGCAGGAGAAGCAGAAGTAGCAGAAGCGGGAGAAGCAGAAGAAGAAACCGAAGAAGGAGAAGGAGCAGAAGCAGAAGGAGAAGCAGAAAGAGAAGCAGGAAAAGCAGAAGAAGCAGAAGCAGGAGAAGCAGAAGGAGAAGAAACAGGAGAAGGACAAGAAGCAGAAGCAGAAGCAGAAGGAGATTCAGAAACAGAAGGAAAAGCAGAAACAGAAAGAGGGGAAGCCGAAGAAGCAGAAGCAGGAGAAGCAGAAGCATAAGAATCCGAAGAAGCAGAAGCAGAACCTGAAGCAGAAGGAGAAGCAGGAGAAGCAGAAGAAGCCGAATCTGGAGAAGCAGAATGAGAAGCTGAAGTAGAAGCAGAAGCAGAAGCAGAAAGAGAATCAAAAGCAGAAGGAGAAGCAGAAGAAACAGAAGAAGCAGAAGCAGTAGCAGTTGCAGCAGAAGCAGAAGGAGAAGCAGAAGGAAAAGCAGAAGAACGAGAAGGAGAAGGAGACACAGAAGGAGAAGCAGAAGGAGAATCAGAAGGAGAAGCAGAAGAAGCAGAAGGAGAAGCAGAAGGAGAAACATAAGCAGAAGAAGGAGCAGAAAGAGAAGCAGAAGCAGAAGAAGATGCAGAATTAGAAGCACTAGAAGCAGAAGAAGCAGAAGCAGAAGGAGAAGTAGAAGAAGGAGAAGGAGAAGAGAGGCGCCGAAGCAATAGGAGAAGCAGAAAGAGAAGGAGAAGCAGAAAGAGAAGCGTAAAAAGAATGAGAAGGAGAAAGAGAAGCAGTAGAAGCAGAAGAAGCAGGAAAAGCAGAATCCGAAGAAAGAGAAGAAGAAGAAGACGAAGAAGAAGAAGAAGAAGAAGAAACAGCATAAGGAGAAGCATAAGGAGAAGCATAAGGAGAAGTATAAGGAGAAGCAGTAGAAGCAGAAGAAGCAGAAGCTGGAGAAGCAGAAGCAGAAGAAAAAGAATAAGCAAAAGAAGCAGA
>NW_012289189.1:0-3833 GCF_000151885.1 Dipodomys ordii | reverse complement strand
AGCAGAAGCAGAAGCAGAAGGAGAAGCATAAGAAGGAGAAGGAGAAGCAGAAAGAAAAGCAGAAAGAGAAGCAGAACGAGAAGCAGGAGAAGCAGAAGCAGGAGAAGCAGAAGCAGAAGAAACAGAAGAAGGAGAAGAAGCAGAAGCAGAAGGAGAAGCAAAAACAGAAGGAGAAGCAGAAAGAGAAGGTGCGGAAGCAGAAGAAGCAGAAGCAGGAGAAGCAGAATCATAAGAATCCGAAGAAGCAGAAGCAGAACCTGAAGCACAAGGAGAAGCAGAAGAAGCAGAATCTGCAGAAGCAGAAGGAGAAGCAGAAGCAGAAAGAGAACCACAATCAGAAGGAGACGCAGAAGAAACAGAAGAAACAGAAGCAGTAGCAGAAGAAGCTGAAGATGTAGAAGCAGAAAAAGAAGCACAAGAAATAGCAGAAGAACGAGAAGGAGAAGGAGAAACAGAAGGAGAAGCAGAAGCAGATGCAGAAAAAGAATCAGGAAAAGCAGAAGCAGAAACAGACGGAGAAGCAGAAGAAGGAGAAGGAGAAGCAGAAGCAAAAGAAGAAGCACAAGGAAAAGCACAAGCAGAAGGAGATGCAGAAGGAGAAGCAGGAGAAGCAGAAGAAGCAGAAGCAGAAGGAGAAGAACTAAAGAGAAGAAGCAGAAGCGGGAGAAGCAGAAGTAGAAAGAGAAGCCGACGAAGAGAAGCAGACCGAGAAGCAGGAGAAGCAGAAGCGGGAGAAGCAGAAGAAGTAGAAACAGAAGAAGGAGAAGGAGCAGAAGCAGAAGGAGAAGCAGAAGCAGAAGGGGAAGCAGAAAGAGAAGCAGGAAAAGCAGAAAAGCAGAAGAAGGAGGAGCAGCAGAAGAAGAATACGAAGAAGCAGAAGCAGAAGCAGAACCTGAAGCAGAAGGAGAAGCAGGAGAAGCAGAAAAAGCAGAATCTGGAGAACCAGAATGACAAGCTGAAGGAGAAGCAGAAGCAGAAAGAGAATCAAAAGCAGAAGGAGAAGCAGAAGAAACAGAAGCAGTAGCAGTTGCAGCAGAAGCAGAAGGAGAAGCAGAAGGAAAAGCAGGAGAACGAGAAGGAGAAGGAGACACAGAAGCAGAAGCAGAAGGAGAATCAGAAGGAGAAGCAGAAGAAGCAGAAGGAGAAGCACAAGGAGAAGCAGAAGCAAAAGAAGCAGCAGAAGGAGAAGCAGAAGCAGAAGAAGATGCAGAAGGAGAAGCAGGAGAAGCAGGAGAAGCAGAAGAAGCAGAAGCAAAAGGAGAAAGAGAAGGAGAAGAAGGAGAAGCAGAAGTAGAATCAGAAGAAGCAGAAGAAGAAGAAGAAGAAGAAGAAGAAGAAGAAGAAGAAGAAGCAAAACAAACAGAAGAAGGAGAAGAGCAGAAGCAGAAAGAAAAGCAGAAGCAGAAGGAGAAGCAGAAAGAGAATCAGGAGAAGCAGAAGAAGCAGGAGAAACAGAAGCAGAAGAAACAGGAAAAGCCGAAGAAGCAGAAGCAGAATCTGAAGCAGAAGGAGAAACAGAAGAAGCACAATCTGAAGCAGAAGCAGAAGAAAAAGAAATAGTAGAATAAGCAGAAGCAAAAGCAACATGAGAAGCAGAAGAAGAAGACGGAGAATTCGAAAGAGAAGGATTAGGAGTAGGAGAAGGAAAAGGATAAGCAGAAGCAGAAAGAGACGCAGAAGGAGAAGCAGCACGAGAATTAGGAGAAGCAGGAGAAGCAGAAGCAGGAGAAGCAGAAGAAACAGAAGACGCAGAAGCAGAATGAGAAGCAGAAGGAGAAATTGAAGCAGAAGCAGAAGGAGAAGCAGAAGTAGGAGAAGGAGAAGGAGGAGAAGCAGAAGCAGAAGGAGAAGCAGAAGCGGAATGAGAAGCAGAAAGAGAAGCAGGAGAAGCACAAGAAGCAGAAGCAGGAGAAGCCGAAAGAGAAGAAGCAGAAGAAGCAGAAACAGAAGCAGAAGTAGAAGCAGAAGCAGAAGGAGAAGCAGCAGAAGAAGTAGAACCAGAAATTCAGGCAGGAGAAACAGAAGAAGCAGAGCAGAAGCAGAAGGAGAAGCAAAAAGAGAAGCAGAAGAAGAATTAGAAGAACCAGCAGAAGGAGAAGCAGCAGAAGAAGCAGAAATACAAGCAGGAGAAGCAGAAGGAGAAAGAGAAGTAGAAGCAGAAGAATCAGCAGCAGAAGAAGAAGCAGTAGAAGCATAAGAAGCCGAAGCAGGAGAAGCAGAACCAGAAGAAAAAGAAGAAGCATAAGAAGCAGAAGCAGAGTGAGAAACAGAAGAAGGAGAAGGAGCAGCCGAAGGTGAAGCAGAAGGAGATGCAGAAGGAGAAAGAGAAGCAGAAACAGAAGGAGAAGAAGAAGGAGAAGTTGGAGAATCAGAAGAAGCAGAAGCAGAAAGAGAAGCAGAAGAAGGAGAAGGAGAAGCAGAAGGAGAAGGACAAGTAGGAGAGGCAGAAGAAGCAGAAACGGGAGAAGCAGCAGCAGAAGAAGAAGAAACAGAAGAAGGAGAAGGAGTAGAAGGAGAAGCAGAAGCATAAGGAGAAGCAGAAAGAGTAGCAGAAGAAGCAGTAGCAGGAGAAGCAGAAGCAGAAGAAACAGAAGAAGCTGAAGAAGCATAAGGAGAACTGAAGCAGAAGGAGAAGCAGAAGCATCAGAGGCTGGAAAAGCAGAAGCAGAAGAAACAGAACAAGCAGAAGAAGCAGAAGCAGAACGAGAAGCAGAAGAAGAAGAAGGAGAAAGAGAAGGATTAGGAGTAGGAGGAGCAGAAGCAGATTAAGAAGCTGAAAGAGAAGCAGAAGGAGAAGCAGAAGGAGAAACAGAAGAAGCAGAAGCAGGAGAAGCAGAAGCAGAAGAAGAATGAGAAGCACAAGAAGGAGAAATTGAAGGAGAAGGAGAAGGAGACGGAGAAGCAGAAGGAGAAGTAGGAGAAGCAGAAGAAGAAGAAGCAGGAGAAGCAGAAGCAGAAGAAGCAGAAGCTGAAGCAGAAGAAGTTTAAACAGAAAAAGCAGAAGAAGCAGAAGAAGAAGCAGCAGGAGAAGCAGAAGAAGAAGAAGGAGAAAGAGAAGGATTAGGCGTAGGAGAAACAGAAGGATAAGCAGAAGCAGAAAGAGAAGGAGAAGGAGACGCAGGAGAAGCAGAAGGAGCAGAAGCAGGAGAAGCAGAAGCATAATGAAAGGCAGAAGAAGGAGAAATTGAAACAGAAGAAGATGCAGAAGGAGAAGCAGAAGCAGTAGTAGAAGCAGAAGAAGGAGAAGGAGAAGGAGAAGCATAAAGAGAAACCGAAGGAGAAGCAGAAGAAGCAGAAGCAGGAGAAGCAGAATCAGAAGAAATAGAAGATGGAGAAGAAGCAGAAGCAGAAAGAGAAGCAGAAACAGAAGGAGAAACAGAAATAGAAGCAGAAGAAGCCGAAGAAGCAAAAGGAGAACCTGAAGGAGAAGGAGAAGCTGGAGAAGCAGAAGAAGAAGAATCTGAAGAAGAAGAAGGAGGACCAGAAGAAGAAGCAGAAGCAGAAAGAGAAGCAAAAGCAAAAGGAGAAGCAGAAGAAACAGAAGAAGCAGAAGCAGTAGCAGAAGAAGCTGAAGATGCAGAAGCAGAAAGAGAAGCAGAAGGAATAGCAGAAGAACGAGAAGGAGAAACAGAAGGAGAAGCAGAAGGAGAAGCAGGAAAAGAAGAAGAAGCAGAAGCAGACGGAGAAGCAGAAGAAGGAGAAGGAGAAGCAGAAGCAGAAGAAGAAGCAGAAGGAAAAGCACAAGCAGAAGGAGATGCAGAAGAAGAAGCAGGAGAAGCAGAACAAACAGAAGCAGAAGGAGAAGAAGAAGGAGAAGAAGCAGAATCAGATGA
>NW_012289188.1:0-8732 GCF_000151885.1 Dipodomys ordii | reverse complement strand
CCTAAGCTATTTCCTCAGCAACACATTGGGAGTTAGGCACAGTGCCCCTCTAACATGGCAAAGAAATGAGCCCAGTGTGGCAGTGACCTCAGGAAGAAAGTGAGTTGAAGGATGGCCTGGGCTTGATTGAGACACTGTCTCATTTATCACAAAATAAAACAAAATGTCTTTTAGAGAAGACATCTACACCTTTCCAGGAAGCCTGCCACCCACAGCCTGGCCACACCAGTACCCTCATGAGTCTACCTACTATAGAGAAGCTCCTAGTGGGCCATCCTGAGCCCCAAGGGAACCCCTTCAAGGCGGAGTGCACATCTCAGAACATGCTGTGCCTCTAAAGGTGGGGGATTGCAAATGGCAGGGTGTCTGGGCAGACCAGGTCTAGGGGTTGAGGGCCGGACATGTTCTGGGTGAGGGGCCAGCTAGCTGAGGCTGGGAAAACCTCCGGGCAAGGGGCCAAAGGTCGGCCAGCCCTGGGGATAAGGAGGTCAGGTGCCAAGGGCCTCACAGCGTCTCAAGGCAACCTGGACAGAGGGGCTGGGGTCCACATAGGGTCTTGGGCCACCCAGGGTGAGTGGACCAGGGCTGGTGGGCAGGATCTGCAGTCATATTGAGATGAGTGGCCATGGGCAAAAGGGGTCCCTGGGCTGCTGTAATGAGGGGCTGAGGGCTGGGCCATGGTCTCAGGCAGCCGGGACAAGGGGAAAGGGTTCCCAGGAAATCCATGAGGAGGGGCGCAGGGCCAACAGGTCTCAGGAACAGCCATGCTAGGTCCAGCAGTCAGCCTTTTACTTTCCTTCCCAGGACCAGTACTCTACTGCATGCACTTGCCATGTTCTCCATGTACACTCCACTTTGTGTCAGTACTCCACTGCATACACATGCCATGTTCTCTGTATACAGTCCAAAATACTCCACTGCATGTATATGTTGTGTTCTCCCTGTATAGTCCACTCTTTGAAATACTCCACTGCGTGCACATGCTGTGTTCCCATTTACAGTCCATAGTGTGTAAATACTCCACTGTGATCACAAGCTGTGTTCTCCATGTACAGTCCACTGTGTGTAAATACTCCACTGTGTGAGCATGCCACATTCTCTGTGTACAGCCTACTATGTGTCAATACTCCACGGTGTGCACATGTCATATTCTCCATGTACAGCCCATGGTGTGGAAATACCTCACTGCACATCCATGTGGTATTCTCTGTGTACAGTCACCCACCAAGAAGTCCTTAGGTCCTTCTAGTTTCTTTGACTATGGTGAACAATGTTTTATGAGCATAGGTGTGTCTGTCCCTACCTTCTTCTGTTGGCATACACTTGGGAACTAGAGGTGCATACCATCTCCCCGCACCACCATTTGGGGACGAAGCCTCTGCTCTGTAAACCTCCGGGACACTCTAAGCACATCACCTCTTAGAATCTAGCACAATTAGTCCTTTTCATTTTTGTCACTTTAATAAATTTGAAATCGATTTTGATCCACTTTTCCCTAATCACCAGTGTTGGGCATCTTCTCCTTGTACCTTTCATGATATCCATAGGGCCTTTTGTGACCCTGGATGTATTTTGCCCAGTTTTTTTTACCATGTGTGTTATTGTTACCGTCAAATACTTTTACAGAAGAATTTTGATTTAACGTGTCCATTTATGTGCACAGCGTATCTTGTAGAAGCGTTCTCCCTCCATCAGTTTCACTTCCTCCAACTATCCCTAACCCACCTATATCATTCAGTTTCCAAGTTCCATTTTCACATACATATATTGAGACTGATATGTACATCCTCCCACCATTCTTCTCTCTATTTACTTCCCCTATCATTAGTATCCACATGCTCTAGTCAAGATACATTTCAGTTTCCTGATACTGATTTTTGTTAAACTATTAGCTTTTTGATGGGGTTATGCCATGGAATCTCACTCCAGCCTATACCATACTTTAGTCAGTTTGGTATGGCATACACACACATACACACACACACACACACACACACACACACACACACACACACATACACACACACATATATATATATATATATATGTTTATGCTCTAGATATATGTCATGCTAGCATATACCATACTTACACTTAGTCAGTTGTAGGCAGTATGTTGTTTAGGTAAGATCACATATGTCATGCATAGTGGCTCATGCCCATAATTCTAGTCACTCGGGAGACTGAGGACTGATGTAGTCAAGCAGTCAGGCAAGAAAATCTGTGATATTTTGTCTCAATTATCACCAAAGCTAGGAATGGAGCTGTAGCTCAAGTGGTAGAGGGCTATCCTTCAGTGAAAAAACTAAGGGACAGCACCTGAATTCTAGACCCTGTACTGGCAACAAAAAACGTTTAAAAATTTGCATATGAGAGGCGACATGAGCTCTTTATCTTTCTGAGCCTGGTTGCTTCATGTCAGATCCATCCATTGCCCAGCAACAACAAAATATTCTTCTCTCTCTCTCTCTCTTTCTCTCTGTCTGTCTGTGTGTGTGTGTGTGTGTGTGTGTGTGTGCGTGTGTGTGTGTGTAATGGTCCCGGGGCATAACTCAAGGCCTGAATATAATCCTTGAGCTTTTATGTTCAGGGTTAGCATTCTACCACTTGACTCATCTCTGCTTCTGGCTTTTTAGTGGTTAATTGAAGAGAAGAGTCTCACTGAATTTCATGCCCAGACTACCTTTGAATCACAAGCAGCATCAGATCTCAGCCTCCTGACTAGCTAGTATTACAGAAGTGAGCACCAGAACCCAGAAGAAGTATATTTGATTTTACTCTTTTTTTACAGGAGTCTAAAGTTCCCTGAGTCTCATAAAAGGCTTTACATTTAGACTCTTGACCATTGTTGGAACTTTTAAGACTTTGGAGAGTATTAAGATTTTGCCTTTTGAGAGTAACATGATCCTGAAGGGTCCAGGGGCAGAATGTTATACCCTTAAAATGGAATGTTCCCCACCAGCTCATATTTTCAAGGCATACTGCCCAACTAATGCTGCTACTTTGTGAGACTATGGAAACTTTGGGAGGGTGGACTGGCTGGATGAAGTAGGTTAAGGGGGGGGAGTTTGAAGATTATACAGTGTCTCGAGTTCCCTTTCCGTTCTCTGATTCCTGGCCTTCCTGGTGTAGGCTGCTCTACTCTACCCCACCCTCAACCATGATGAACTAACAGCTCTAATACCATGGGCCAAAACAGACAATTCCTTCCTTTGTTCCTGCGAAGTATTTGGATAAAACTACACAAAAATGACGAATGCAAATATCTCAGCAATACATGATGATTGGGCTTCCAAAACATGGTACTGACAGACCCAAATGCTGACTTTGTTTTTTTTTTTTACTCTAGCTCAAAGCTTCTCAAGTTTTACAGAGCACAGGAATTTCCTAGGGATGTTATAAAGTATAAATTCATATTTAGCAGCTCTAATTTAGGCCTGAATTTCTGCTGGACAACAAATCATCCTTGGAGGAGAAAGGTATTAGCCTACTTCGGAACTCAAATTTGAAATAGAAGTAAAATGGCAGCCATATTTCAGCTTCTTAGACAACCCAGCCTTATCATGGAGCTGGTATAGTTTTCAGATATCAAAACAATATTTTGGAGGATCTAAGTATCTTGTCTGTCCCCACTAGCTCCTTTATATAATTTGGATTACTGATAGAATTATGGATCTATACAGAAGTCTGCTTCGAAGGTGTTTCTGAAAACCAGTACCTCCAGCTAACAACATTATTTGTTCCTTGCTTACATAGTCCTTCCTCCTCCTTCTCCTTCTTCTCCTCTTCCTCCACCTGCTCTAGCCCCTTCTCCTCTTCCTCCTCTTTCTCCTTCTCCTCCTCCTCCTCCTCTTCCTCCTTCATTTCTATTTTGATTTTTTGTTTGGTTGTGGGGCTTTACCTTTTTTTTCAAGGTGTTGTTCTAACACTTGAGCCATACTTCTTTTTCAGGAGATTAGAGATTCATGGACTTGTCTGCACAAGCTGGCTTCAAACTGCAATCCTCAGATCTCAGCCTCCTAAGTAGCTATGATTACAGGCTTGACTACTGGTTCCCACTATTACTGTAAATAGGTCTTTAAGAAGAGATTTCCCTACTAAAACCCCAACTTTTAGCTCAGTGCTTATCACTAAAGCACCAGGTTAGGAGAGCAGACTCAGGACACTCTTTCTTGACTGACAGACCTAGCTCTTCCTCTTATAACAGTCATGCCACAGAACATGGGGAAATGAAGGCATGCATGTCATTAAGGAGATACATGGATTACACAAGCAGGTCACAAGGACAACTGGCACTTAGTAGGCACGGTATAAGATTCAGCTGCAATAACCAATAAAAATAAACAATATCACATCCACTTGATCTTGTGATATATCTTTTTTGTTATATATTAATTTGTTGAATTTTTATGCTCTTTTTGCCTGTCCTTGTGCTTCAACTCAGGATCTGGGTGTTGTCCCTGAGCTTTTGTGCTCAAGACTAGTGCTCTACCACTTGAGCCACAACTCCATTTTTGGCTTTTTGTGGTTAATCGGAGATAAGAATCTCATGGCCATTCCTGCATGGGCTAGCTTTGAACCTTAAACCTCAGATCTCAGCATCCTTTTAACTAGGATTATAAGAATGTGTCACAAGCACCTAACGCTTTATATAATTTTGACACATTAAAAATATTTGCCTTGAGCAAAGACACACAAACAAGAAATTATTCATCCAGACAATAAATAATTACAGAATGAAAGGTGACTTTCAAGTTACTGAAGCTGCTCTTCCTTGGCTTCACCAAGATGTAATCGAAAGGAGTAACTACTGAGAGTTGAACTCTCAATTGAATTAAATTCTAAGTCTATCTGAAGATTATGGCACTCAGAGTTGAATGTAGGGCCTGGGCACTGTCGCTAAGCTTTTCAGCATAATACTTGACCCATGGCTCCCCTTGGGGCATTTTTGGTGGTTGATTGGAAATGAGAGTCTCATAGACTTTCTGCCATGGGCTGGCTTTGAAATGCAATCCTTAGATCTCAGCCTCCTGAATAGCTATGACTATAGGCATGAGGCACTGGTACTTGGCAATTTTACACTATATTTAATGAAACCCTTGAAACTCAAAGCATTTTACATTTTGTGTACAGTTTAGCTTCACTGTACATCCATTGGTGGTAATAACCACTGGGATATGTATATAATACTACATATATATTTTCTACATTATGGGGATGTGTGTATTTACTTATTATTATTACTACAGATCATTTTCACATCTTGAGTTATTTGATGTTTGCAAAATTAATCACATCAAGCAGTGTTTTAAAAAACTCATGCTAATGCAGTCTGATTGTATTTCATGAATGTATTTAAGATTGCAACCTCTTAGCAGAAAAAGATCAGTAAAATATGTGAAACCTCTTATTATAAGGTCTACAGTAAATTCAGAAACAAGTGATCAGATAATATTAGCAAGAGACACCTTATCTCCATTTCAGCGATCCTAAAGCTGTTCTTAATCCTGAAGCAAATAGCATTGGTTTACTTACAGTTATTATGGTCTTTTGTGATTTGATTAAGTTGCAATTCTCATAGGACAAGCCCTAAGAACTTGTATGCTAAGCTTGCTGGAAGGAGAATAGGAATAAAGTGGGGAAGTGGTCTGAGTCCAGAAGTCCAATGGGAAGACAATAGCCTCTTCTCATAAGTGGATGGTTTTATGTTGGTATAGTGTCAGCTTGAAGGTACCAGAGACAACATTGGATTAACACTGTGCTTCACAATGTATGGTCTCTTGTATAGGTATTAACGTTGTTGAAGAAAGAATTTTCAGGCTGGCATGTAGCTCAGTGGCAAAGTGATTGTCTAGCAAACACAATGTCCTGGGTTCAATTCCAACTACCAAAAAAAGAACAGACCAAAAAAAAGAATCTTCTGTTGGCACTGGTAGTTCACACCTGTGGTTCTACCTACTTAGGAGGCTGAGATCTGAGGATCAAGGTTTGTGTCATGAGGCTATTATCTCCAATCAACCAGCACAAAGCTAATAGTAGAGGTGTGGATGGAGTGGTAGAATGTAAACTTGACAAAGAAAAACAAGAAAGAATGAGAAGACCTGAGTTCAAGCCTCAATTCCAGCACAATTAAAAAAAAATCTTCAGAATCCGGGCACTGGTGGTTCACACCTGTAATACTAGCTACTCAGGGGGCTGACATCTGAGGATCGAGATTTGAAGTAGGCCTGTCAGAAAAGTCCCTGTGAGATTCTTATCTCCAATTAGACCCTAAAAACTGGAAGTGGAGTTGTGGCTCAAGTGGTAGAACACTAACCTTAAGCACAAAGAGGCCCAGGGACAGTGCTCAGGCTCTATGATCAAGCCCCAAAACAGAAACAAAAACAAATCTTCAAAAAATTTAAGATGACTCTATCTCTATTAAGCCTGACTGAAAAGTATGTGATTGGTGATGAATGACACGAATAACATTCAATAATAACACTTCTAATGAGGATTTATTCTGTGATGGCACTGTGCTCATCACTGTATATAAATGATCTCATTCCAATTTCAAAGTAGCCCTTGGAGGTACAGACTGTGATGTCTCCATTTTACAGATGAGAAAACAAGGCCCAGAAATATGTGTCCAAAATCACACAGTGTGCTCGCTTCGGCAGCACATATACTGAAATTGGTATTATACAGAGAAGATTATCATGCCCCCTGCACAAAATCACAGAGTTAATGGGTGGCAGGATCAGGGCTTAAATCTTGACCTGGGTACAAAGTACATTTTCTCCTTAAGTTGTGTTAAAAATATTTATTATTTTTCACAATGTGAAAATGTGTAAGTCAGTGACATTTAGCAATTCACAATTTTTTATTACTATTGCATGATTTCTAGAGTATTTTTATTTCCCCTAAATAAGACCTATTAAGGAGTAATTCTCCAACATTTTATTGCCCCTAACTCCTGGTAGCACTAATCTACTCTGTCCCTACAGATATTTTATATCAGTGGAATCATACAATAAATGACATTTTATCTCTGCCTTCTTTTAGTTAGTACAGTGTTTGCAAAGTTAGCTTATATCACTGCATGCATCAAAAACTTTTGTCCAACCAGGAGGCAATGGCTCACTCCTGTAATCTTACTAAGAAGGCTGAGATCTGAAGAACACAGTTCAAAGCCAACTGGGGCAGTAAAGTCTATGATATTCTTATCTCCAATTAACCACCTGAAACCATGAGTGTCAGTATGGCTCATTCTGGTAGAGCACTAATCTTGAGGGTTAGAAGCTCAGGGCAGCACTCAGGCCCTGCATTCAAGCCCCGCAACAACAAAAAGCAAGCAAGCAAACAAACCGAAAAATACCTTCTGTCCATATAATCTTTTTTCTACTATATTTTATTGTTAAGTTTATTTAATTACAAGAAGGGAGGTATGGAGTTTCCTAAGTGATTTAAGTTGGAAGTTCGATAAAATTCAGGATCTAGGTTTTCTCCATATTTATAGTTGCAATAAAGGGTTAGTTAGAGAGAAGAGTTTTTCACAGACATGTCTGCCAAGGCTGGTTCTGAACCATGATCCTGACATCTCAGTCTTCTCAGTAGTTAGGATGCTAGGCATACCACCTCTACTCAGCTTCAATTTCTTTTTAGGTGTGCGAAAGATTACCCTGAATTTTTCCCTCCAATCTGCTCTGCCAGATATTCAAGACAACCTATTCTTCAGCAGTTGCTGGCAAAGGAATGCAAATACAATGAATCATGTAAGATTGATGAAGGTTGAGGCCGCATTTCCCCTGTGTCCTACAGTCACCTGATGCCTAAACAAAATCCAAAATGTAAGGGAAAGTGATGGCTGTAAGATGGGGCAGCCACCAGTTGTGTGGGCAAGATTTCCTGTAGGAAACCCCTCTGTGTCTGAGCTCCAGGCCTTAACTGGATATCTGAAATGACAAACAAAACCATCCAAAAGACCAACCTCAACATGCCCAAGATGGAACTCATGGTCCCTTCCCACTGTTGCATTTGGTTGTGACGAGCATTCCCATTTCAGATGCCCATGCTGGCAAAATAATTTTCACATCACCTTTATCATCCATACCAAGCACTGTCCAAGTCCTGCTAATCTAGTCACTCTTACTTATATCTACTGCTACCACCCTAAGTCCAACTGACCTCATCAGTTCTTCCCTGGATAATCCAGTCTAGTTTTTCACAGCACAGATAGAGTGGGCCTTTCAAATATAAATTGGTTGTGTTTAAGGCACTCCTTCTTGAATGAGGACTAAAATTTGGTCTTTGTTCAATCATTCTTGTCCCAGTCACACTGCTTTCCTTTGAGCTTAATAAGGTTTGCACTCCATCCCACCTCAAGAAATCTGCATCTGCCCCTCTTCACCTTTCCCTTTCACCTTAACCTTCATTTCCAAAGGAAAGCTTTCCCACACATCTTCATGGTCAGACCCTTGCACTAGGAGTCACATCCTCATGGCCATACCCTTGCACTGATAGTCACATCCTCATGGTCAGACCCATGCACTGGGAGTCACATCCTCATGGTCAGACCCTTGCACTAGGAGTCACATCATCAGGGTCAGATCCTTGCACTAGAAGTCATATCCTCATGGCCAGATCTCTGCTCTGGGAGTCACATCTTCATGGTCACATTCTTGCACTAGGAGTCAGGTCCTCAGTGGTCAGACCCTTACACTGGTAGTCACATCCTCGTGGCCAGATCCTTG
>NW_012289187.1:0-2274 GCF_000151885.1 Dipodomys ordii | reverse complement strand
TTTTGAAGCGGGTAAGAAATGACAAAGTTCATAACTTATTTACTAACTATTAGATGGCTTCAAATATAACATTTGATTGAATATTCTAATGCATCAGAAGAGAAAAGACTAGAGAGGGCTAGCACTTTGTCCTTGTTTCACCTCGATGGTGGATTCTTAAATGGACAAAAAAGATGCCTTCTTGAGAAAGTTGGAAACTGAGTTAAGGCCCACACTAGAGACATATGGCAAATATATAAATCCCATCAAAGAGCAGGGAAAATCTTTTAAAATACAATTTTAAGTACAATCTAATATGCACTTTAATGTTCAATCTAATGTACTGGTATGTATCTGCTTTTCTGGATGAGGTTGAGAACTATGGTTTCATAAAGCTGCTTTTGAAATGTGAAATGTAGTTAATTTATTAAAATGTGTTAATAGAGGTCCCCTATAATTAACCAGGTATGGTACATGCCTGTGATCTTAACACTCAGGAATCTTGATATAGAAGGGTTGTGAGTTCCAGGCTATGTCAAACATATGTAATGACCTTATTTCAAAACACAGCAACAATAGAAAGAAAGAAAATGATATCTATAATTACATTGTTTATGGGGTTTTTTTGGTCCTATCATGGGGTCTGAACTCTGGGCCTGGGCACTGTTTCTCAGCTCTTCAGCTCAAGGGTAGCGCTCTACCATTTGAGCCACAATGCTGCTTCTGGCTTTTTTTCTGCTTATGTGGTGCTGAGGAATCGAATCCATGACCTCAAGCATGCAAGGCAAGCACTCTACCACTGAGCCACCTTCCCAGCCCTTATGGTTTATCTTATAATCTCTAAAACATAAGTGAAGTCATAATACTAATAAGGATTTATTAAAATAAATAAATTTCAGGAAATAGCATCAGCAACTTTTCCCCCTGAAATTCCCAAGTTTTTCCAATGGTTTTCCAACTGGTTTGTAGAAAAATGAAATCTTAAGGAACCTACAGAATTTTACCAGTGCTGTCGTGGATATTGTGTTATATCCCTCTGCTTTGGTTTTCTTCCGGCAGGCCAGTAGCAGACTCTTAGAAGACGGGAGCAACAAGGATGGAGTGACAGTCTGGGAACAGCGGTAATACCTGATAGATACAATGGAGATCCTACAGGGAATATTGACTGAGATGAGAGGCAGGCAGACTTTACAGCCAAGAAGTTTTCAGATGAAAAGTATGTATCATGGTCCTCAACTTGGAAGGTTGGGGAACCAGATGTCTTTTCAGAATAGCCATAAGCTTTTGTGATCTTCCCATATAATAGGTATTCGGGATATTTTGCTAGTGTATGCAACAAGTCATAATTATCTTATCAGACACCTGAAAGATCTTCGTGCATTTCAGAGATTACCTTATATTAAGATTCAGACCAATGGTATAATTAAAACTAAATTGTGGAGCTGGGCTCTGTTGGCTCACACATATAAACCTAGCTACTCAGGAGGCTGCAATCTGAGAATTGCGGTTCAAAGACAGCCTGCGCAGGAAAGTCTTTGAGACTCTATCTCCAATTAACCACCAGAAAACATTAACTGATGCTATGGCTCAAATGGAAGAATGCTAGCCTTAAGCTGAAGAGCTGAGGGACAGCCCCCAGGCCCAGCGTTCAAGGCCGATGACCAACCAAAATAAGTAAATAAGAAATTAACTGTAGGCTTGCAAGGTACTTTAGTGGTTGAGCACTTAAGCATGTACAAGGCCCTAGGATCAATGTCTAGTACCACTGTAAAGGAAAAAAAATAATTTTTGTAACTATGAAAAGCAATCAGTGTTTCATACCAGTTAACATAGCTGTTTTGCAAGACACCACTTGGAAAAAATTATATTAAGTGAAGTAAGCCAGGCCCAAAGAAACATAGGTCCCATGGTTTCCCTTATTTGCAATAACTAGTATATGTCTGAGACAAGCAGACAAGGTGAAATGATTCCCAAGATAAGGATTCAAACGTTTTTTTCTTTCTTGTAATTGTTTCTAACATTGTTATAAGATGACTTTTTTTTTGCTTTCTATGTCACTTCCCCACGGTATAACCCCTGCATTCATTGTATTTGATGTTAGTATAATTTATGGAGGGAAAGGGAAAAAACACAAAAATAACACACACACACACACAAACAAAATTGTTTAAATAGGAATACAGGTGGACTCATTGTAACAATGAGATGTACAAGTCCTTATGTCGAAATACGAACTTTACAACTTTGGCCGGAGGGATGGGAGGTTTGGGAGATGGGAAAGGAGAGGAAGGGAAA
>NW_012289186.1:0-1174 GCF_000151885.1 Dipodomys ordii | reverse complement strand
TAATATGATTCATGATACCAATCTCTGGAAAGTCTCTGGTGTGAAGTAATGGGTAAGGCTGGCACATTCTACCATGTCTCTGAGTCAGATCAAAGCTTCTACAAATGTAGTTATTATTATCTTATGCCTCCTGTTAGCAAGACAGTTCTGTGTTCAGGGAGTCAAGTTTCTCAAAGTGTTTTGACTTCCTACCTAACAAATTCATTTAGGACACTGTCCTAAACAAAGTCTTAGCCAAAGAACATGGCTTTACAAGGCTGGAGTAAGGAACCTTATTCCATCAAGGGCTAATTGGATACTTATAACCTGTCGTGTACCAAATGATTTTTCAGGCCTTAAATGACCCATGAGTCAAATGTGCCTCACCCCTCCTAGAGTTGATTACAATTATGTAAATAAAGCACATGTAGTAGAGAGCAGCTCATCTGAAGGGGTGTGCATGTGGTGACTAACTAGAAGGGACACATAAAACAGCAATCTACAACCTGGTGGATCTGCCACAAGGTTGGAAAAAGATCTGGAAAAGGTCACTTTATTTTTTGGTGATTCTTTCAAATTTTCTCCGTAATGGCTACTTACATGTGAAAATCCTCTTAGATCAGAACTATATTTTTGAAAGGTTTATGTATTTTTTTCTCTATTCAGACTTTTATTCTATGGAAAAAATGAAAATTTTGTTCAAAGGCAGAAACCCATATTGCCATCATTTAAAAAAATACAGAACTTTAAAAAGTATAATTGAACATGTCAGCTTTTGAATACAATACATCTTGATCACTGTCACCCTTTCATCATTTCCCTATCTCCCAACCCCACCCAGCTACTTTTTTTTAATAATAAGTATGGTAGCCTTGAAAAAGATAGATTTTGTGACATGAAAATCTGTGAAATAACATATGTAATGGTAGCGGCACAGGGATATGAGACAATGTAGTGACCTTTTCTTTTTCTCTTTTAAAATAATTTGATTTATAAAAACATTCTGGGGTTGGGAAGGTAGCTCAGTGGTAGAGCACTTGTCTTGCATGCCTGAGGCCCTGGGTTCGATTCCTCAGCACCACATAAACAAAATGAAAAAAGCCAGAAGTGGCACTGTGACTCAAGTGGTAGAGTGCTAGCCTTGAGCTGAAGCGTTGAGGGACAGCACCCAGGCCCAGAGTTCAGGCCCCATTGA
>NW_012289185.1:0-8086 GCF_000151885.1 Dipodomys ordii | reverse complement strand
TCGGAGAAGGAGAAATGAAGGAAAAGCCAGATGGAGTAAGCAGATGCTGATGAAACAGAAGAAGGAGAAGAGCAGATGCAGTAGCTGTTTGTAGAATGCTGATGCAAAAAGGAGAAGCAGAAGAAGCAGAAGCTGAAGCAGAAGAAGAAGAAACAGAAAAAGCAGAATAAGCAGAAGAAGAAGCAACAGGAGAAGCAGAAGAAGAAGAAGAAGGAGAAGGAGAAAGAGAAGGATTAGGAGTAGGAGAAACAGAAGGATAAGCAGAAGCAGAAAGAGAAGGAGAATGAGAAGGAGAAGCAGGAGAAGCAGAAGAAGCAGAAGCAGGAGAAGCAGAAGCAGAATGAAAAGCAGAAGAAGGAGAAATTGAAACAGAAGAAGATGCAGAAGGAGAAGCAGAAGCAGTAGTAGAAGCAGAAGAAGGAGAAGCAGAAGGAGAAGCATAAAGAGAAACAGAAGGAGAAGCAGGAGAAGCAGAAGCAGGAGAAGCAGAATCAGAAGAAATAGAAGAAGGAGAAGAAGCAGAAGCAGAAAGAGAAGCAGAAACAGAAGGAGAAGCAGAAATAGAAGCAGAAGAAGCCGAAGAAGCAAAAGCAGAACCTAAAGCAGAAGGAGAAGCAGGAGAAGCAGAAGAAGCAGAATCTGGAGACGAAGAAGGAGAACCAGAAGGAGAAGCAGAAGCAGAAACAGAAGTAAAAGCAGAAGGAGAAGCAGAAGAAACAGAAGAAGCAGAATCAGTAGCAGAAGAAGCTGAAGATGCAGAAGCAGAAAGAGAAGCAGAAGGAATAGCAGAAGAACGAGAAGGAGAAATAGAAGGAGAAGCAGGAAAAGCAGAAGAAACAGAAGCAGACGGAGAAGCAGAAGAAGGAGAAGGAGAAGCCAGAGCAGAAGAAGAAGCAGAAGGAAAAGCACAAGCAGAAGGAGATGCAGAGGGAGAAGTAGGAAATGCAGAAGACACAGAAGCAGAAGGAGAAGAAGAAGGAGAAGAATCAGAATCAGAAGAAGCAGAAATAGAAAGAGAAGCCGACGAAGAGAAGCAGAACGAGAAGCAGGAGAAGCAGAAGAAGCACAAGCGGGAGAAGCAGAAGAAGAAGAAACAGAAGAAGGAGAAGGAGCAGAAGCAGAAGGAGAAGCAGAAAGAGAAGCAGGAAAAGCAGAAGAAGCAGAAGCAGGAGAAGCAGAAGGAGAAGAAACAGGAGAAGGACAAGAAGCAGAAAGAGAAGCAGTAGAAGCAGAAGAGGCAGGAAAAGCAGAAGCAGAAGAAAGAGAAGAAGAAGAAGACGAAGAAGAAGAAGAAAAAGAAGCAGCAGCATAAGGAGAAGCATAAGGAGAAGTATAAGGAGAAGCAGTAGAAGGAGAAGAAGCAGAAGCAGGAGAAGCTGAAGCAGAAGAAAAAGAATAAGCAAAAGAAGCAGAAGCAGAAGCAGTGAGAGAAGCAGAAGAAGGAGAAGGAGCAGCAGAAGGAGAAGCAGAAGCAGAAAGAGAAGCAGAAACAGAAGGAGAACAAGAAGGAGAAGCAGGAGAATCAGAAGAAGCAGAAAGAGAAGGAGAAGAAGGAGAAGCAGAAGTAGAATCTGAAGAAACAGAAGAAGAAGAAGCAGAAGAAACAGAAGCAAAAGAAACAGAAGAAGGAGAAGAGCAGAAGCAGAAGCAGAAGGCGAAGCAGAAGCAGAAGGAGAAGTAGAAAGAGAAGCAGGAGAACCAGAAGAAGCAGGAGAAGCAGAAGCAGAAGAAACAGGAGAAGCCGAAGAAGCAGAAGCAGAATCTGAAGCAGAAGGAGAAACAGAAGAAGCACAATCTGAAGCAGAAGCAGACGAAACAGAAATAGTAGAATAAGCAGAAGCAGAAGCACCAGGACAAGCAGAAGAACAAGAAGGAGAAGGCGAAAGAGAAGGTTTAGGATTAGGAGAAGCAAAAGGATAAGCAGAAGCAGAAAGAGACGCAGAAGGAGAAGCAGCACGAGAAGTAGGAGAAGCAGGAGAAGCAGAAGCAAGAGAAGCAGAAGAAACAGAAGACGCAGAAGCAGAATGAGAAGCAGAAGGAGAAATTGAAGCAGAAGGAGAAGCAGAAGGAGAAGCTGAAGAAGGAGAAGGAGAAGCAGAAAGAGAAGCAGAAAGAGAAGCACAACGAGAAGCAGGAGAAGCAGAAGCAGGAGAAGCAGAAGCAGAAGAAACATAAGAAGGAGAAGAAGCAGAAGCAGAAGCAGAAACAGAAGGAAAAGCAGAAATAGAAGCAGGAGCAGCAGAAGAAGCAGCAGCAGGAGAAGCAGAAGCAGGAGGAGCCGAAGAAGCAGAAGCAGAACCTGAAGCATAAGGAGATACAGGAGAAGCAGAAGAAGCAGAATCTGGAGAAGCACAAGGAGAAGCAGAAGCAGAAAGAGAAGTAAAAGCAGAAGGAGAAGCATAAGGAGAAGCAGAAGAAACAGAAGAAGTAGAGGCAGTAGCAGAAGATGTAGAAGCAGAAGGAGAAGCAGAAGGAAAAGCAGAAGAACGAGAAGGAGAAGGAGAAGGAGAAACAGAATGAGAAGCAGAAAGAGAAGCAGAAGAAGGAGCAGGAGAAGGAAAAGCAGCAGGAGAAGCAGAAAGAGAAGCAGAAGGAGAAGCAGGAGATGCAGAAACAGGAGAACCAGAAGCAGAAGAAACAGGAGAAGGACAAGAAGCAGAAGCAGAAACAGAAGGAGAAGCAGGAAGAGAAGGAGGGAAAGCAGAAGAAGCAGAAGCAGGAGAAGCAGAAGCATAAGAATGCGAAGACGCAGAAGCAGAACCTGAAACAGAAGGAGAAGCAGGAGAAGCAGAAGAAGCAGAATCTGTAGAAGCAGAATGAGAAGCAGAAGGAGAAGCAGAAGCAGAAAGAGAATCAAAAGCAGAAGGACAAGCAGAAGAAACAGAAGAAGTAGAAGCAGTAGCAGGTGTAGCAGAAGCAGAAGGAAAAGCAGAAAAACAGGAAGGAGAAGGAGAAACAGAAGGAGAAGTAGAAGGAGAAGCAGAAAGAGAAGCAGGTAAAGCAGAAGAAGAAGAAGCAGAAGGAGAATCAGAAGGAGAAGTAGAAGAAGGAGAATGAGAAACAGAAGCAGAAGAAGATGCAGAAGGAGAAGCAGGAGAAGCATAAGAAGCAGAAGCAGAAGGAGAAGCAGGAGAAGCAGAAGAAGCAGAATCTGGAGAAGCAGAAGGAGAAGCAGAAGCAGAAAAAGAAGAAAAAGCAGAAGGAGAAGCAGAAGAAACAGAAGAAGCAGAGGCAGTAGCAGAAGAAGCAGAAGATTCAGAAGCAGAAGGAGAAGCAGAAGGAAAAGCAGAAGAACTAGAAGGAGAAGGAGAATGAGAAACAGGAGTAGAAGCAGAAAGAGAAGCAGAAGAAGGAGCAGGAGAAGGAAAAGCAGCAGGAGAAGCAGAAAGAGCAGCATAAGGAGAAGCAGGAGATGCAGAAACAGGAGAAGCAGAAGCAGAAGAAACAGGAGAAGGACAAGAAGCAGAAGCAGAAGGAGAAGCAGAAACAGAAGGAGAAGCAGAAAGAGAAGGAGGGAAAGCAGAAGAAGCAGAAGCAGGAGAAGCAGAAGCATAAGAATCCGAAGAAGCAGAAGCAGAACCTGAAGCAGAAGGAGAAGCAGGAGAAGCAGAAGAAGCAGAATCTGGAGAAGCAGAATGAGAAGCAGAAGGAGAAGCAGAAGCAGAAAGAAAATCAAAAGCAGAAGGAGAAGCAGAAGAAACAGAAGAAGTAAAAGCATTAGCAGGTGTAGCATAAGCGGAAGGATAAGCAGAAAAACAGGAAGGAGAAGGAGAAACAGAAGGAGAAGTAGAAGGTGAAGCAGAAAGAGAAGCAGGTAAAGCAGAAGAAGAAGAAGCAGAAGGAGAATCAGAAGGAGAAGCAGAAGAAGGAGAAGGAGAAACAGAATCAGAAGGATAAGCAGGACAAGCAGAAGAAGCAGAAGCAGAAGGAGAAGCAGGAGAAGCAGAAGAAGCAGAATCTGGAGAAGCAGAAGGAGAAGCAGAAGCAGAAAGAGAAGCAAAAGCAGAAAGAGAAGCAGAAGAAACAGAAGAAGCAGAGACAGTAGCAGAAGAAGCAGAAGATTCAGAAGCAGAAGGAGAAGCAGAAGGAAAAGCAGAAGAACTAGAAGGAGAAGGAGAAACAGGAGTAGAAGCAGAAAGAGAAGCAGAAGAAGGAGCAGTAGAAGGAAAAGCAGCAGGAGAAACAGAAAGAGGAGCAGAAGGAGAAGCAGGAAATGCAGAAACAGGAGAAGAACAAGCAGAAGAAACAGGAGAAGGACAAGAAGCAGAAGCAGAAGGAGAAGCAGAAACAGAAGGCGGGGAAGCAGAAGAAGCAGAAGCAGGAGAAGCAGAAGCAGAAGAATCCGAAGAAGCAGAAGCAGAACCTGAAGCAGAAGGAGAAGCAGGAGAAGCAGAAGAATCAGAATCTGGAGAAGCAGAATGAGAAGCAGAAGGAGAAGCAGAAGCAGAAAGAGAATCAAAACCAGAAGGAGAAGAAGAAGAAACAGAAGAAGTAGAAGCAGTAGCAGTTGTAGCAGAAGCAGAAGGAAAAGCAGTAGGAAAAGCAGAAGAACAAGAAGGAGAAGGAGAAACAGAAGGAGAAGCAGAAGGAGAAGCAGAAAGAGAAGCAGGTAAAGCAAAAGAAGAAGAAGCAGAAGGAGAATCAGAAGGAGAAGCAGAAGAAGGAGAAGGAGAAGCAGAACCAGAAGAAGATGCAGAAGGAGAAGCAGAAGAAGCAGAAGCAGAAGGAGAAGCAGGAAAAGCAGAAGAAGCAGAAGCAAAAGGAGAAGCAAAAGAAGGAGAAGGAGAAGCAGAGGCAGAAGAAGAAGCATAAGGACAAGCACAAGCAGAAGGAAATGCAGAAGGAGAAGCAGGAGAAGCAGAAGAAGCAGAAGCTGAAGGAGAAGCAGAAGTAGGAGAAGAGAAGGAGGAGAAGCAGAAGCAGAATGAGAAGCAGAAAGAGAAGCAGGAGGAGGACAGGAAGCAGAAGCAGGAGAAGCCGAAAGAGAAGAAGCAGAAACAGAAGCAGTAGGAGAAGCAGAAGCAGAACGAGAAGCAGCAGAAGAAGTAGAACCAGAAATCCAGGCACGAGAAACAGAAGAAGCAGAAGCAGAAGGAGAAGCAAAAAGAGAAGCAGAAGGAGAAGTAGAAAAAGCAGCAGAAGAAGCAGAAAAAAAGCAGGAGAAGGAGAAGCAGAAAGAGAAGTAGAAGCAGAAGAAGCAGAAGAAGAAGCAGTAGAAGCATAAGAAGCAGAAGCAGGAGAAGCAGAACCAGAAGAAAAAGAAGAAGCATAAGAAGCAGAAGCAGAGGGAGAAACAGAAGAAGGAGAAGGAGCAGCAGAAGGTGAAGCAGAAGGAGATGCAGAAGCAGAAAGAGGAGCAGAAATAGAAGGAGAAGAAGAAGGAGAAGTTGGAGAATCAGAAGAAGCAGAAGCAGAAAGAGAAGCAGAAGAAGGAGAAGGAGAAGCAGAAGGAGAAGGACAAGCAGGAGAAGCAGAAGAAGCAGAAGCGGGAGGAGCAGAAGAAGAAGAAGAAACAGAAGAAGGAGAAGGAGCAGAAGGAGAAGCAGAAGCAGAAGGAGAAGCAGAAAGAGAAGCAGAAGAAGCAGTAGCAGAAGTAGCAGAAGCAGAAGAAACAGAAGAAGCCGAAGAATCAGAAGGAGAACCTGAAGCAGAAGGAGAAGCAGAAGCAGCAGAAGCTGGAAAAGCAGAAGCAGAAGAAACCGAACAAGCAGAAGAAGCAGAAGCAGAACGAGAAGCAGAAGAAGAAGGAGAAAGAGAAGGATTAGGAGTAGGAGGAGCAGAAGCATAATAAGAAGCAGAAAGAGAAGCAGAAGGAGAAGCAGAAGGTGAAACAGAAGAAGCAGAAGCAGGAGAAGGAGAAGCAGAATGAGAAGCACAAGAAGGAGAAATTGAAGGAGAAGGAGAATGAGACGGAGAAGCAGAAGGAGAAGTAGGAGAAGCAGAAGAAGAAGAAGCAGGAGAAGCAGAAACAGAAGAAACAGAAGGAGAAGAGCAGAAGCAGAAGGAGAAGCAGAAGAAGCAGAAGCTGAAGCAGAAGAAGAAGAAACAGAAAAAGCAGAAGAAGCAGAAGAAGAAGAAGCAGGAGAAGCAGAAGAAGAAGAAGAAGAAGAAGGAGAAAGAGAAGGATTAGGAGTAGGAGAAACAGAAGGATAAGCAGAAGCAGAAAGAGAAGGAGAAGGAGAAGCAGGAGAAGCAGAAGAAGCAGAAGCAGGAGAAGCAGAAGCAGAATGAAAAGCAGAAGAAGGAGAAATTGAAACAGAAGAAGATGCAGCAGGAGAAGCAGAAGCAGAAGGAAAAGCAGAAGAAGGAGAAGCAGAAGGAGAAGCATAAAGAGAAACAGAAGGAGAAGCAGGAGAACAGAAGCAGGAGAAGCAGAATCAAAAGAAATAGAAGAAGGATAAAAAGCAGAAGCAGAAAGAGAAGCAGAAACAGAAGGAGAAGCAGAAATAGAAGCTGAAGAAGCAGAAGCAGAACCTGAAGCAGAAGGAGAAGCAGGAGAAGCAGAAGAAGCAGAATCTGGAGAAGAAGGAGAACCAGAAGGAGAAGCAGAACCAGAAAGAGAAGCAAAAGCAGAAGGAGAAGCAGAAAGAGAAGCAGCAGGAATAGCAGAATAACGACAAGGAGAAACAGAAGGAGAAGAAGAATGAGAAGCAGAAGGAGAAGCAGGAAAAACAGAAGAAGCAGAAACAGACGGAGAAGCAGAAGAAGGAGAAGCAAAAGCAGAAGAAGAAGCAGAAGGAAAAGCACAAGCAGAAGGAGATGCAGAAGTAGTAGCAGGAGAAGCAGAAGAAGCAGAAGCAGAAGGAGAAGAAGAAGGAGAAGAAGTAGAATCAGAAGAAGCAGAAGGAGAAGTAGAAAGAGAAGCCGACGAAGAGAAGCAGAACGAGAAGCAGGAGAAGCAGAAGAAGCAGAGCGTGAGAAGCAGAAGCAAAAGAAATAGAAGGAGCAGAAGCAGAAGGAGGAGCAGAAGCAGAAGGAGAAGCAGAAAGAGAAGCAGGAGAAGCAGAAGCAGAAGAAACAGGAGAAGCCGATGAAGCAAAAGCAGAATCTGAAGCAGAATGAGAAACAGAAGAAGCACAATCTGAAGCAGAAGCAGAAGAAACAGAAATAGTAGAATAAGCAGAAGCAGAAGCAGCAGGAGAAGCAGAAGAAGAAGACGGAGAAGGCGAAAGAGGAAGATTAGGAGTAGGAGAAGCAAAAGGATAAGCAGAAGCAGAAAGAGACGCAGAAGGAGAAGCAGCAAGAGAAGCAGGAGAAGCAGAAGAAACAGAAGGCGCAGAAGCAGAATGAGAAGCAGAAGGAGAAATTGAAGCAGAAGCAGAAGGAGAAACAGAAGCAGAAGGAGAAGCAGAAGAAGGAGAAGGAGAAGGAGAAGCAGAAAGAGAAGCCGAACGAGAAGCAGGAGAAGCAGAAGCAGGAGAAGCAGAAACAGAAGAAACAGAAGAAGGAGAAGAAACAGAAGGAGAAGCAGAAACAGAAGGAAAAGCAGAAAGAGAAGCAGGAGAAGCGGAAGAAGCAGCAGCAGGAGAAGCAGAAGCAGAAGAAGCAGAAGCAGAACCTGAAGCAGAAGGAGAAGCAGGAGAAGCAGAATCTGGAGAAGCAGAAGGAGAAGCAGAAGCAGAAAGAGAAGCAAAAGCAGAAGGAGAAGCAGAACTAGAAGCAGAAGAAACAGAAGAAGCAGAGGCAGTAGCAGAAGAAGCAGAAGATGCAGAAGCAGAAGGAGAAGCAGAAGGAAAAGCAGAAGAACGAGAAGGTGAAGGAGAAGGAGAAACAGAAGGAGAAGCAGAAAGAGAAGCAGAAGGAGGAGCAGGAGATGCAAAAACAGGAGAAGCATAAGCAGAACAAACAGGAGAAGGACAAGAAGCAGAAGCAGAAGGAGAAGCATATACAGAAGGAGAAGCAGAAAGAGAAGGAGGGGAAGCAGAAGAAGATGAAGCAGGAGAAGCAGAAGCATAAGAATCCGAAGAAGCAGAAGGAGAACCTGAAGCAGAAGGAGAAGCAGGAGAAGCAGAAGAAGCAGAATCTGGAGAAGCAGAATGAGAAGCAGAAGGAGAAGCAGAAGCAGAAAGAGAATCAAAAGCAGTGA
>NW_012289184.1:0-10750 GCF_000151885.1 Dipodomys ordii | reverse complement strand
GCAGAAGGAGAAGCAGAAGAATCAGAAGCTGTTGGAGAAGCAGAAGTAGGAGAAGGAGGAGAAGCAGAAGGAGAAGCAGAAGCAGAATGAGAAGCAAAAAGAGAATCAGTAGAAGCAGAAGAAGCAGGAAAAGCAGAAGCAAAAGAAAGAGAAGAAGAAGAAGAAGAAGAAGAAGAAGAAGAAGAAGAAGAAGAAGAAGAAGAAGAACAAGAAGAAGAAGAAGAAGAAGAAGAAGAAAGAGGAGGAGGAGGAGGAGGAGGAAGAGGAGGAGGAGGAGAAGGAGAAGCATAAGGAGAAGCAGTAAAAGCAGAAGAAGCAGAAGCAGGAGAAGCAGAAGCAGAAGAAAAAGAATAAGCAAAAGAAGCAGAATCAGAGGGAGAAGCAGAAGAAGGAGAAGGAGCAGAAGGAGAAGGAGAAGCAGAAGGAGAATCAGAAGGAGAAGCAGAAGGAGAAGCAGAAGCAGAAGAAGCAGCAGAAGGAGAAGCAGAAGCAGAAGAAGATGCAGAAGGAGAAGTAGGAGAAGCAGAAGAAGCAGAAGCAGAAGGAGACACAGAAAAAGGAGAAGGAGAAGGAGAAGGAAGGGCAGCAGAAGCAATAGGAGAAGCAGAAGGAGAAGCAGAATCAGAATGAGAAGCAAAAAGAGAAGCAGTAGAAGTAGAAAAACCAGGAGAAGCAGAAGAAAGAGAAGAAGAAGAAGAAGAAGAAGAAGAAGAAGAAGAAGAAGAAGAAGAAGAAGAAGAAGAAGAAGAAGAAGAAGAAGAAGAAGAAGAAGAAGAAGAAGAAGAAGGAGAAGCATAAGGAGAAGCATAAGGAGAAGCATAAGGAGAAGCAGTAGATGCAGGAGAAGCAGAAGAAATAGAATAAGCAAAAGAAGCAGAAGCAGAAGCAGTGGGAGAAGCAGAAGAAGGAGAAGGAAAAGGAGCAGCAGAAGGAGAAGCAGAAGCAGAAAAGAGAAGCAGAAACAGAAGGAGAACAAAAGGAGAAGCAGGAGAATCAGAAGAAGCAGAAGTAGAAACAGAAAGAGAAGTAGAAGAAGGAGAAGCAGAAGTAGAATCAGAAGAAACAGCAGCAGAAGAAGAAGAAGAAACAGAAGCAAAAGAAACAGAAGAAGGAGAAGAGCAGAAGCAGAAGCAGAAGGAAAAGAAGAAGCAAAAGGAGAAGCAGAAAGAGAAGAAGGAGAATCTGAAGAAGCAGGAGAAAAAGAAGCAGAAGAAACAGGAGAAGCCGAAGAAGCAGAAGCAGAATCTGAAGCAGAAGGAGAAACAGAAGAAGCACAATGTGAAGCAGAAGCAGAAGAAACAGAAATAGTAGAATAAGCAGAAGCAGAAGCACCAGGAGAAGCAGAAGAAGAAGAAGGAGAAGGTGAAAGAGAAGGATTAGGCGTAGGAGAAGCAAAAGGATAAGCAGAAGCAGAAAGAGACGCAGAAGGAGAAGCAGCACGAGAAGTAGGAGTAGCAGGAGAAGAAGAAGCAGGAGAAGCAGAAGAAACAGAAGGCGCAGAGGCAGAATGAGAAGCAGAAGGAGAAATTGAAGCAGAAGCAGAAGCAGAAGGAGAAGCAGAAGCAGAAGAAGAAGCAGAAGAAGGAGAAGGACAAGGAGAAGGAGAAAGAGAAGCAGAAAGAGAAGCAGAACGAGAAGCAGGAGAAGCAGAAGCTGGAGAAGCCGAAGCAGAAGAAACAGAAGAAGGGGAAGAAGCAGAAGGAGAAGCAGAAACAGAAGGAAAAGCAGAAAGAGAAGCAGGAGAAGCAGAAGAAGCAGCAGCATGAGAAGCAGAAGCAGAAGAAGCCGAAAAAGCAGAACCTGAAGCAGAAGGAGAAGCAGAAGAAGCAGAATCTGGAGAACCAGAAGGAGAAGCAGAAGCAGAAAGAGAAGCAAAAGCAGAAGGAGAAGCAGAAGAAACAGAAGAAGCAGAGGCAGTAGTAGAAGAAGCAGAAGATTCAGAAGCAGAAGGAAAAGCAGAAGAACTAGAAGGAGAAGGAGAAACAGGAGTAGAAGCAGAAAGAGAAGCAGAAGAAGGAGCAGTAGAAGGAAAAGCGGCAGGAGAAACAGAAAGAGCAGCAGAAGGAGAAGCAGGAAATGCAGAAACAGGAGAAGAACAAGCAGAAGAAATAGAAAAAGGACAAGAAGCAGAAGCAGAAGTAGAAGCAGAAAGAGAAGGAGGGGAAGCAGAAGAAGCAGAAGTAGGAGAAGCAGAAGCATAAGAATCCGAAGAAGCAGAAGCAGACCCTGAAGCAGAAGGAGAAGCAGGAGAAGCAGAAGAAGCAGAATCTTTAGAAGCAGAATGAGAAGCAGAAGGAGAAGCAGAAGCAGAAAGAGAATCAAAAGCAGAAGGAGAAGCAGAAGAAACAGAAGAAGTAGAAGCAGTAGCAGTTGTAGCAGAAGCAGAAGGAGAAGCAGAAGAACAAGAAGGAGAAGGAGAAATAGAAGGAGAAGCAGAAGGAGAAGCAGAATCAGAAGGAGAAGCAGAAGAAGGAGAAGGAGAAGCAGAGGCAGAAGAAGATGCATAAGGACAAGCACAAGCAGAAGGAGATGCAGAAGGTGAAGCAGGAGAAGCAGAAGAAGCAGAAGCTGAAAGAGAAGCAGAAGTAGGAGAAGGAGAAGGAGGAGAAGCAGAAGCAGAATGAGAAGCCGAAAGAGAAGCAGGAGGAGGACAAGAAGCAGAAGCAGGAGAAGCCGAAAGAGAAGAAGCAGAAACAGAAGCAGAAGGAGAAGCAGAAGCAGAACGAGAAGCAGCAGAAGAAGTAGAACCAGAAATTCAGGCACGAGAAACAGAAGAAGCAGAAGCAGAAGGAGAAGCAAAAAGAGAAGCAGAAGGAGAAGTAGAAAAAGCAGCAGAAAAAGCAGAAAAACAAGCAGGAGAAGCAGAAGCAGAAAGAGAAGTAGAAGCAGAAGAAGCAGAAGAAGAAGCAGTAGAAGCATAAGAAGCAGAAGCAGGAGAAGCAGAACCAGAAGAAAAAGAAGAAGCATAAGAAGCAGAATCAGAGGGAGAAACAGAAGAAGGAGAAGGAGCAACAGAAGGTGAAGCAGAAGGAGATGCAGAAGCAGAAAGAGAAGCAGAAATAGAAGGAGAAGAAGAAGGAGAAGTTGGAGAATCAGAATTAGCAGAAGCAGAAAGAGAAGCAGAAGAAGGAGTAGGAGAAGCAGAAGGAGAAGGCAAGCAGGAGAAGCAGAAGAAGCAGAAGCGGGAGGCGCAGAAGAAGAAGAAGAAACAGAAGAAGGAGAAGGAGCAGAAGGAGAAGCAGAAGCAGAAGGAGAAGCAGAAAGAGAAGCAGAAGAAGCAGAAGAAGCAGTAGCAGAAGTAGCAGAAGCAGAAGAAACAGAAGAAGCCGAAGAATCAGAAGGAGAACCTGAAGCGGAAGGACAAGCAGAAGCAGCAGAAGCTGGAAAAGCAGAAGCAGAAGAAACCGAACAAGCAGAAGAAGCAGAAGCAGAACGAGAAGCGGAAGAAGAAGGAGAAAGAGAAGGATTAGGAGTAGGAGGAGCAGAAGCAGAATAAGAAGCAGAAAGAGAAGCAGAAGGAGAAGCAGAAGGAGAAACAGAAGAAGCAGAAGCAGGAGAAGCAGAAGCAGAAGCAGAAAGAGAAGCACAAGAAGGAGAAATTGAAGGAGAAGGAGAATGAGACGGAGAAGCAGAAGGAGAAGTAGGAGAAGCAGAAGAAGAAGAAGCAGGAGAAGCAGAAACAGAAGAAAAAGAAGGAGAAGAGCAGAAGCAGGAGAAGCAGAAGGAGAAGCAGAAGAAGCAGAAGCTGAAGCAGAAGAAGAAGAAAGAAAAAGCAGAAGAAGCAGAAGAAGAAGCAGCAGGAGAAGAAGAAGAAGGAGAAGGAGAAAGAGAAGGATTAGGAGTAGGAGAAACAGAAGGATAAGCAGAAGCAGAAAGAGAAGGAGAAGGAGAAGCAGGAGAAGCAGAAGAAGCAGAAGCAGCAGAAGCAGAAGCAGAATGAAAAGCAGAAGAAGGAGAAATTGAAACAGAAGAAGATGCAGAAGGAGAAGCAGAAGCAGAAGGAGAAGCAGAAGAAGGAGAAGCAGAAGGAGAAGCATAAAGAGAAACAGAAGGAGAAGCAGGAGAACAGAAGCAGGAGAAGCAGAATCAAAAGAAATAGAAGAAGGATAAAAAGCAGAAGCAGAAAGAGAAGCAGAAACAGAAGGAGAAGCAGAAATAGAAGCTGAAGCAGAAGCAGAACCTGAAGCAGAAGGAGAAGCAGGAGAAGCAGAAGAAGCAGAATCTGGAGAAGAAGGAGAACCAGAAGGAGAAGCAGAAGCAGAAAGAGAAGCAAAAGCAGAAGGAGAAGCAGAAAGAGAAGCAGCAGGAATAGCAGAATAACGATAAGAGAAACAGAAGTAGAAGAAGAATGAGAAGCAGAAGGAGAAGGAGGAAAAACAGAAGAAGCAGAAACAGACGGAGGAGCAGAAGAAGGAGAAGCAAAAGCAGAAGAAGAAGCAGAAGGAAAAGCACAAGCAGAAGGAGATGCAGAAGCAGTAGGAGAATAAGAAGGAGAAGCAGAAGAAGGAGAAGGAGAAGCAGAAGCAGAAGAAGATGAAGAAGGAGAAGCAGAAGAAGCAGAAGCAGAAGGAGAAGCAGGAAAAGCAGGAGAAGCAGAAGCAAAAGGAGAAGCAAAAGAAGGAGAAGGAGAAGCAGAGGCAGAAGAAGAAGCATAAGGACAAGCACAAGCAGAAGGAGATGCAGAAGGAGAAGCAGGAGAAGCAGCAGAAGCAGAAGATGAAGGAGAAGCAGAAGTAGGAGAAGGAGAAGGAGGAGAAGCAGAAGCAGAAGGAGAAGCAGAAGCGGAATGAGAAGCAGAAAGAGAAGCAGGAGAAGCACAAGAAGCAGAAGCAGGAGAAACCGAAAGAGAAGAAGCAGAAGAAGCAGAAATATTAGCAGAAGGAGAAGCAGAAGCAGACGGAGAAGCTTCAGAAGAAGTAGAACCAGAAATTCAGGCAGGAGAAACAGAAGAAGCAGAAGCAGAAGCAGAAGGAGAAGCAAAAAGAGAAGCAGTAGGAGAAGTAGAAGAAGCAGCAGAAGGAGAAGCAGCAGAAGAAGCAGAAAAACAAACAGGAGAAGCAGAAGCAGAAAGAGAAGTAGAAGCAGAAGAAACAGAAGCAGAAGAAGAAACAGTAGAAGCACAAGAAGCAGAAGCAGGAGAAGCAGAAGCAGAAGATAAAGAAGAAGCATAAGAAGCAGAATCAGAGGGAGAAACAAAAGAAGGAGAAAGAGCAGAAGAAGGTGAAGCAGAAGGAGATGCAGAAGCAGAAAGAGAAGCAGAAACAGAAGGAGAAGAAGAAGGAGAAGTTGGAGAATCAGAAGAAGCAGAAGCAAAAGCAGAAAGAGAAGGAGAAGAAGGAGAAGGAGAAGCAGAAGGAGAAGGACAAGCAGGAGAAGCAGAAGAAGCAGAAGCGGGAGGAGCAGAAGAAGAAGAAGAAGTAAAAGAAGAAGAAGAAGAAGAAGAAGAAGAAGAAGAAGAAGAAGAAGAAGAAGAAGAAGAAGAAGAAGAAGAAGAAGAAGAAGAAGAAGAAGAAGAAGAAACAGAAGAAAGAGAAGGAGCAGAAGGAGAAGCAGAATCAGAAGGAGAAGCAAAGAGAAGCAGAAGAAGCAGTAGCAGGAGAAGCAAAACAGAAGAAACAGAAGAAGCCCAAGAAGCAGAAGGAGAACTTGAAGAAGAAGGAGAAGCAGAAGCAGCAGAAGCTGGAAAAGTAGAAGCAGAAGAAACAGAACAAGCAGAAGAAGCAGAAGAAGAAGAAGAAGAACGAGAAGCAGAAGAAGAACAAGGAGAAAGAGAAGGATTAGGAGTAGGAGAAACAGAAGGATAAGCAGAAGCAGAAAGAGAAGGAGAATGAGAAGGAGAAGCAGGAGAAGCAGAAGAAGCAGAAGCAGGAGAAGCAGAAGCAGAATGAAAAGGAGAAGAAGGAGAAATTGAAACAGAAGAAGATGCAGAAGGAGAAGCAGAAGAAGTAGTAGAAGCAGAAGAAGGAGAAGCAGAAGGAGAAGCATAAAGAGAAACAGAAGGAGAAGCAGGAGAAGCAGAAGCAGGAGAAGCAGAATCAGAAGAAATAGAAGAAGGAGAAGAAGCAGAAGCAGACAGAGAAGCAGAAAAAGAAGGACAAGCAAAAATAGAAGCAGAAGAAGCAGCAGAAGAAGCCGAAGAAGCAAAAGCAGAACCTAAAGCAGAAGGAGAAGCAGGAGAAGCAGAAGAAGCAGAATCTGGAGAAGAAGAAGGAGAACCAGAAGCAGAAAGAAAAGCAACAGCAGAAGGAGAAGCAGAAGGAGAAGCAGAAGAAACAGAAGAAGCAGAATCAGTAGCAGAAGAAGCTGAAGATGCAGAACCAGAAAAAGAAGCAGAAGGAATAGCAGAAGAACGAGAAGGAGAAACAGAAGGAGAAGCAGAAGGAGACGCAGGAAAAGCAGAAGAAACAGAAGCAGACGAGAAGAAGGAGAAGGAGAAGACGAAGCAGAAAAAGAAGCAGAAGGAAAAGCACAAGCAGAAGGAGATGCAGAAGGAGAAGCAGGAGATGCAGAAGAAGCAGAAGCAGAAGGAGAAGAAGAAGGAGAAGAATCAGAATCAGAAGAAGCAGAAGCAGAAATAGAAAGAGAAGCCGATGAAGAGAAGCAGAACGAGCAGCAGGAGAAGCACAAACGGGAGAAGCAGAAAAGGAAGAAACAGAAGAAGGAGAAGGAGGAGAAGGAGAAGCAGAAAGAGAACAGGAAAAGCAGAAGAAGCAGAAGCAGGAAAAGCAGAAGGAGAAGAAACAGGAGAAGGACAAGAAGCAGAAGCAGAAGGAGAAGCAGAAACAGAAGGAGAAGCGGAAAGAGAAATAGGGGAAGAAGAAGAAGCAGAAGCAGGAGAAGCAGAAGCATAAGAATCCGAAGAAGCAGAAGCAGAACCTGAAGCAGAAGGAGAAGCAGGAGAAGCAAAAGAAGCAGAATCTGGAGAAGCAGAATGAGAAGCTGAAGTAGAAGCAGAAGCAGAAGCAGAAAGAGAATCAAAAACAGAAGGAGAAGCAGAAGAAACAGAAGAAGCAGAAGCAGTAGCAGTTGCAGCAGAAGCAGAAGGAGAAGCAGAAGGAAAAGCAGAAGAACGAGAAGGAGAAGGAGAAACAGAACGAGAAGCAGAAGGAGAATCAGAAGGAGAAGCAGAAGAAGCAGAAGGAGAAGAAGAAGGAGAAACAGAAGCAGAAGAAACAGCAGAAAGAGAAGCAGAATCAGAAGAAGATGCAGAAGGAGAAGCAGGAGAAGCAGAAGAAGCAGAAGCAGAAGGAGAAGTAGAAGAAGGAGAAGGAGAAGGAAGAGCCGCAGAAGCAATAGGAGAAGCAGAAAGAGAAGCAGAAGCAGAATGAGAAGCAGAAAGAGAAGCAGTAGAAGCAGAAGAAGGAGGAAAAGCAGAAGCAGAAGAAAGAGAAGAAGACGAAGAAGAAGAAGAAGCATAAGGAGAAGCATAAGGAGAAGAATAAGGAGAAGCAGTAGAAGCAGAAGAAGCAGAAGCAGGAGAAGCTGAAGCAGAAGAAAAAGAATAAGCAAAAGAAGCAGAAGCAGAAGCAGTGGGAGAAGCAGAAGAAGGAGAAGGAGAAGGAGCAGCAGAAGGAGAAGCAGAAGCAGAAAGAGAAGCAGAAACAGAAGGAGAACAAGAAGGAGAAGCAGGAGAATCAGAAGAAGCAGAGAGAGAAGGAGAAGAAGGAGAAGCAGAAGTAGAATCAGAAGAAACAGAAGAAGAAGAAGAAGAAGAAACAGAAGCAAAAGAAACAGAAGAAGGAGAAGAGCAGAAGCAGAAGCAGAAGGAGAAGCAGAAGCAGAAGGAGAAGCAGAAAGAGAAGCAGGAGAAGCAGAAGAAGCAGGAGAAACAGAAGCAGAAGAAACAGGAGAAGCAGAAGAAGCAGAAGCAGGAGAAGCAGAAACAGAAGAAACAGAAGAAGGAGAAGAAGCAGAAGGAGAAGCAGAAACAGAAGGAAAAGCAGAAAGAGAAGCAGAAGAAGCAGCAGCAGGAGAAGCAGAAGCAGAAGAAGCCGAAGAAGCAGAAGCAGAAGCTGAAGCAGAAGGAGAAGCAGAAAGAGAAGCATTAGAAGGAGCAGGAGAAGGAAAAGCAGCAGGAGAAGCAGAAAGAGCAGCAGAAGGAGGAGCAGGAGATGCAGAAACAGGAGAAGCATAAGCAGAACAAACAGGAGAAGGACAAGAAGCAGAAGCAGAAGGAGAAGCAGAAACAGAAGGAGAAGCAGAAAGAGAAGGAGGGGAAGCAGAAGAAGCAGGAGAAGCAGAAGCATAAGAATCCGAATTAGCAAAAGGAGAACCTCAGGCAGAAGGAGAAGCAGGAGAAGCAGAAGAAGCAGAATCTGAGAAGCAGAAGGAGAAGCAGAAGCAGAAGCAGAAGCAGAAAGAGAATCAAAATCAGAAGGAGAAGCAGAAGAAACAGAAGAAGTAGAAGCAGTAGCAGTTGTAGCAGAAGCAGAAGGAGAAGCAGAAGTAAAAGCAGAAGTACAAGAAGGAGAAGTAGAAACAGAAGGACAAGCAGAAGGAGAAGCAGAAAGAGAAGCAGTTAAAGCGGAAGAAGAAGAAGCAGAAGGAGAATAAGAAGGAGAAGCAGAAGAAGGAGAAGGAGAAGCAGAAGCAGAAGAAGATGCAGAAGGAAAAGCAGAAGAAGCAGAAGCAGAAGGAGAAGCAGGAAAAGCAGAAGAAGCAGAAGCAAAAGGAGAAGCAAAAGAAGGAGAAGCAGAGGCAGAAGAAGAAGCATAAGGACAAGCACAAGCAGAAGGAGATGCAGAAGGAGAAGCAGGAGAAGCAGAAGAAGCAGAAGATGAAGGAGAAGCAGAAGGAGGAGAAGGAGGAGAAGCAGAAGCAGAAGGAGAAGCAGAAGCGGAATGAGAAGCAGAAAGAGAAGCAGGAGAAGCACAAGAAGCAGAAGCAGGAGAAGCCGAAAGAGGAGAAGCAGAAGAAGCAGAATCAGAATCAGAAGTAGAAGCAGAAGCAGAAGGAGAAGCAGCCGAAGAAGTAGAATCAGAAATTCAGGCAGGAGAAACAGAAGAAGCAGAAGCAGAAGCAGAAGGCGAAGCAAAAAGAGAAGGAATAGGAGAAGGAGAAGTAGAAGAAGCAGCAGAAGGAGAAGCAGCAGAAGAAGCAGAAAAACAAGCAGGAGAAGCAGAAGCACAAAGAGAAGTAGAAGCAGAAGAAGCAGAAGAAGAAGAAGAAGAAGCAGTAGAAGCATAATTAGCAGAAGCAGGAGAAGCAGAAGCAGAAGATAAAGAAGAAGCATAAGAAGCAGAAGCAGAGGGAGAAAGAGAAGAAGGAGAAAGAGCAGCAGAAGGTGAAGCAGAAGGAGATGCAGAAGCAGAAAGCGAAGCAGAAACAGAAGGAGAAGAAGAAGAAGTTGGAGAATCAGAAGAAGCAGAAGCAGAAAGAGAAGGAGAAGAAGGAGAAGGAGAAGCAGAAGGAGAAGGACAAGCAGGAGAAGCAGAAGAAGCAGAAGCGGGAGAAGCAGAAGAAGAAGAAACAGAAGAAAGAGAAGGAGCAGAAGGAGAAGCAGAAGCAGAAGGAGAAGCAGAAAGAGAAGCAGAAGAAGCAGAAGAAGGAGTAGCAGGAGAAGCAGAAGGAGAAGAAACAGAAGAAGCCCAAGAAGCAGAAGGAGAACCTGAAGCAGAATGACAAGCAGAAGCAGCAGAAGCTGGAAAAGCAGAAGCAGAAGAAACAGAACAAGGAGAAGGAGCAGAAGCAGAACGAGAAGCAGAAGAAGAAGAAGGAGAAAGAGAAGGATTAGGAGTAGGAGGAGCAGAAGGAGAATCAGAAGCAGAAAGAGAAGCAGAAGGAGAAGCAGAAGGAGAAACAGAAGAAGCAGAAGTAGGAGAAGCAGAAGCAGAATGAGAAGCACAAGAAGGAGAAATTGAAGGAGAAGGAGAATGAGACGGAGAAGCAGAAGGAGAAGTAGGAGAAGCAGAAGAAGAAGAAGCAGGAGAAGCAGAAGCAGAATAAACAGAAGAAGGAGAAGAGCAGAAGCAGAAGCAGACGGAGAAGCAGAAGCAAAAGGAGAAGCAGAAGAAGCAGAAGCTGAAGCAGAAGTAGAAGAAACAGAAAAACAGAAGAAGCAGAAGAAGAAGCAGCAGGAGAAGCAGAAGAAGAAGAAGGAGAAGGAGAAAGAGAAGGATTAGGAGTAGGAGAAACAGAAGGATAAGCAGAAGCAGAAAGAGAAGGAGAATGAGAAGGAGAAGCAGGAGAAGCAGAAGAAGCAGAAGCAGGAGAAGCAGAAGCAGAATGAAAAGCAGAAGAAGGAGAAATTGAAACAGAAGAAGATGCAGAAGGAGAAGCAGAAGCAGTAGTAGAAGCAGAAGAAGGAGAAGCAGAAGGAGAAGCATAAAGAGAAACAGAAGGAGAAGCAGGAGAAGCAGAAGCAGGAGAAGCAGAATCAGAAGAAATAGAAGAAGGAGAAAAAGCAGAAGCAGAAAGAGAAGCAGAAACAGAAGGAGAAGCAGAAATTGAAGCAGAAGAAGCCGAAGAAGCAAAAGCAGAACCTAAAGCAGAAGGAGAAGAAGGAGAAGCAGAAGAAGCAGAATCTGGAGAAGAAGAAGGAGAACCAGAAGGAGAAGCAGAAGCAGAAAGAGAAGCAAAAGCAGAAGGAGAAGCAGAAGAAACAGAAGAAGCAGAATCAGTAGCAGAAGAAGCTGAAGATGCAGAAGCAGATAGAGAAGTAGAAGGAATAGCAGAGGAACGAGAAGGAGAAACAGAAGGAGAAGCAGGAGAATCAAAAGAAGCAGAAGTAGAAGCAGAAAGAGGAGAAGAA
>NW_012289183.1:0-845 GCF_000151885.1 Dipodomys ordii | reverse complement strand
TCACTTTTTGCTCAGGCTAGCACTCTACCACTTGAACCACAGCACCACTTCTTGTTTTTTTTCTGTGTATGTGGTACTGAGGAATCAAACTCAAGGCTTCATGCATGCTAGGTGAGCACTCTACCACTGAGCCACATTCCTAGCCCCACATGCAACTCTTAAATTTACTTTAAATGTGCTTAAAATTCTGAGGGAAGTAAGAACATTCCCATATATGTTGGTTATTCTAAGCATCATATGTTATTGTGTACATCATATGGTGTATGTGTGTGTATGTGTGTGTGTGTGTGTGTGTATGTGTATGTATTGGAGCTTGAACTAAGAGCCTTGCACTCATTTGACTTTTTTGCACTCAATTTGACTTTTAGTTGGCGCTCTACCACTTGAGCCACAGTGCCAGTCCTAGCTTTGAATTAACTACCAATAGTTAATTCAAGATAACAGTCTCACAGACTTTCCTGCTTAGCTGGCTTGGAATGTTATCCTCAGATTTCAGCCTTCTGAGTATATAGGATTTATAGGCATGAGCTACCAGCTTGTAGTTAACTCAAAATAACTGGCTTATATTTAATTTTTTTTTTTGGGTCCGGTTGTGGGGCCTGAATTCTGGGCCTGGGCGCTGTCCCTCAACTCTTCAGCTCAAGGCTAGCACTCTACCACTTGAGCCACAGCGCCACTTCCGGCATTTTTTCTTTTTGCTTATGTGGTGCTGAGGAATCGAACTCAGGGCCTCAAGCATGCAAGGCAAGCACTCTACCACTGAGCCACCTTCCCAGCCCCTTATAATAACTTATTAAATAGTCCATTAGAGTGGCTCTGAAAAAATTAAAAAGCAACCTGGGGCT
>NW_012289182.1:0-9902 GCF_000151885.1 Dipodomys ordii | reverse complement strand
CAGCGACACAGCAGGACACTGTGGGGTACACAGCGGGACACAGTGGGACACAAAGGGACACAGCGTTACACAGCGGGGACACAGCGGAACACAGCGTGGAAACAGCAGGGGAGACAGCAGGACACAGAGGGTAAAAAAGGGGGCACACAGCGGGACACAGTGGAACACAGCAGGGACACAGCGGGACACAGTGGGGAAATAGTGGGGGACACAGCGGGGGACACAGCGGGATACAGAAGGACAGAGCAAGGACACAGCGGGACACAGGAGGACACAGCGCGGACACATCGGGGACACAGCGGGGGACACAGTGGGACACAGCGGGGACACAGAGGGACTCAGCGGTTACACAGCGAGGACACACCAGGGACACAGCGGGACACAGCGGACACATAGCGGGGACACAGCGGGACACAGCGAGGACAAAGCGGGACACAGCGGGGGATACAGCGGGGGATAGGGGTGACACACCGGCGGACAGCGTGGACACAGTGGGACACAGGGGGACACAGCGGAGGACACAGCGGGACACAGTGGGGGTCACAGCGGGGGACACGGCGGGACACAGCCGGGGTCATAGAGGCGGACACAGCAGGACACAGCGGGCCACAGCGGGGACACAGCAGGACACAGTGGGACACAGCGGGGGACACACTGGGGGAGAGCAGGCACACAACAGGACACAGCGGGACAAAGCGGGACACAGCGGGACACAGCGGGGAACACAGCGGGACACACAGCGGGACACAGCGGGACACAGCGGGATAATAGTGGGGGACACAGCGGGGGACACAGCGGGATACAGAAGGACACAGCCAGGACACAGCGGGACACAGGAGGACACTGCAGGGACACAACGGGGAAACAGCGGGGGACACAGTGGGACAGAGCGGGGACACAGAGGGACTCAGCGGTTACACAGCGAGGACTCACCAGGGACACAGCGGGACACAGCGGAGACACAGCAGGAACACAGTGAGACACAGCGAGGACACAGCGGGACACAGGGTGGGCTACAGCGGGGGACAGCGGTGACACACCAGCGGACAGTGGGGATACAGCGGGACACAGCGGGACCCAGCGGGGGACACAGCGGGACACAGTGGGGGACACAGCGGGACACAGCTGGGGACACAGCGAGGAAACAGTGGGACACAGCGGGGGACACAGCGAGGACACAGAGGGACACAGCGGGGGACACAGCAGGGGCCACAGCTGGACACAGCGGGGGTCACAGCGGGACACAGCGGGATACAGAGGGGACAAAGCGGGGACACAGCGGGACACAGCCGGACAAAACAGGACATAGCTGGACACAGCGGGGACACAGCAGGGGACACAGCGGGGGAAATCAGGGACACAGCCGGACACAGCGAGGACTCAGCGGGACACAGCGAAGACACAGCGGACACAGAGGGGACACGGCGGGGGACCGCAGGGAGACACAACCGGGACACAGGGGGACACAGCGGAACACAGTTGGGACACAGCGGGGGACAGCAGGGAGACACAGCGGGGACACAGCGGGGACACATCGGTACACAGCGGAACACAGCCGGTACACAGCAATACACAGCAGGACACAGCGGGAAACACAACCGGACACAGCGGGGGACACAGCGGGACACAGCAGGGGACACAGCGGGACACAGTGGGGACAGAGCGGGACACAGCGGGGACACAGCGGGGGACACAGCGGGGCACAAAGTCAGACACCATGGGATACAGCGGAACATAGCGGGGACACAGCGGGGGACAAAGCGGGTGACACAGCGGGGGACACAGCGGGTGACAGCGGTGACACAGCGGGGGACAGCGGGGACACGCTGGGACACAGCGGGGGACAGCGGGGACACAGGGGGGACACAGCGAGACACAGCGGGGGACACAGCGAGGACACAGCGGGGACACATGGGGGACATAGTGGGACACAGCGGGACCAAACGGGAAACAGTGGTACACAGAGGGGGATACAGCGGGGGACAGCGGGGACACCCCTGGGGACAGCATGGACACAGCGGGACACAGCGGGGAAATAGTTGGGGGCACAGCGGGGGACACAGCGGCATATAGAAGGACACAGCGAGGACACAGCGGGACCCAGGAGGACACAGCGGGGACACAGCGGGGACACAGCGGGGGACACACTGGGACACAGCGGGGGACACAGCGAGGACACAGCGGAGACATATGGGGACACTGTGGGACACAGTGGAACACAGCGGGGACACAGAGGGACATAGCAGTTACACAGCGAGGACACACCAGAGACACAGCGGGACACAACGGGGACACAATGGGGACACAGAGAGACACAAAAGAGACACAGCGGCGACACACCGGGACACAGCAGAGACACAGCAGGACACAGCGGGGGACACAGCGGGACACAGCGGGGGACAGAGCAGGACACAGCATGGACACAGTGGGACACAGCGTGGGACACAGCTGGGACACAGCGGTTCAACAGCGGGGACATAGTGGGGGACACAGCGTGGACACAGCGGGACACAGAGGGATATACAGCGAGGACACAGGGTGACACATGGGGACACAGCGGGACACAGCGGGGGACACAGAGAGGACACAGAGGGACACAAATGGGGACACAGCAAGGACACAGCGGGACACAGCGGGAAAGAGCGAGATACAGCGGGGGACACAGCCGGGGACACAGCGGGACACAGCAGGGGACACAGAGGGGAAACAGCGGGACACAGTGGGGACACAGCGGGACACAGCGGGACACATCGGGGGACACAGCAGGACACAGCAGGGACACAGAGGGACATCGCGGGGACAAAGCGAGGACAGAGCAGGACACAGAGGTACACAGCTAGGGACACAGCAGCGAACAGTGGGGACAAACCGGGGAACAACGGGGACACAGCGGGACACAGCTGGGACATAGCGGGGACACAGCGGCACACAGTGGGGGACATATCGGGACACAGCAGGGGACACAGCGGGGGACAGCGGGGACACACAGGCGGACAGCGGAACAAAGCGGGGACACAGTGACTGACACAGTGGGTGACACAGCGGGGACTCAGCGGGTGACACAGCGGGGGACACAGCTGGTGACACAGCGGGACACAGCGAGGACACAGTGGGACACAGCGGGGGACACAGAGGCCGACAATGCAGGACACAGCGGGACACAGCGGGAAACAGCGGTGGACATCGGGGACACAGCGGGACACAGCGGGGGTCACAGTGAGGATACATCGGAACACAGGAGGACAAAGCGGGGACACAGCGGGGACACAGTGGGGGACACAGCGAGGACACAGCGGGACACAGAGGGATACAGAGAGGACACAGCATGACACATGGGGACACAGCGGGACACAGCGGGTGACCCAGTGAAGACACAGCAGACACAAATGGGACACAGCAAGGAAACAGCGGGACACAGCGGGAAAGAGCGGGACACAGTTGGGGACACACCCGGAGAAACATCGGGACACAGCAGGGGACACAGCGGGGACACACAGGGGACAGCAGGCACACAGCAGGACACAGCGGAACACAGCAGGACACAGAGGGACATAGCTGGGAACACAGCGGGTGACAGAGCGGGACACAGCGGGACACAGCGGGGACACAGCAGCGGACACAGTGGGACACAGCAGGGGATACAGAGAGGACACAGAGGGGACATAGGGGGACACTGCGGGAAACAGTGTGACACAGCGGGTACACAGAGGGACATAGCAGTTACACAGCGAGGACACACCAGGAACACAGCAGCACACAGCGGGGACACAGCGGGGGACACAGTGGGGGACACAGCGGTAAACTGCGGGGGACACAGCAGGACTCAGCGAGGGACACAGCAAAGAACACAGCGGGACACAGCGGGGTACAGAGTGGAACACAGCAGGACACAGCCGGACACAGCTGGTGACACAGCGGGTGACACAGCGGGGGACAAAACAGGACACAGCGGGGTACACAGAGGCAGACACAGCGGAACACATCGGGACATAGCAGGGACACAGCGGGGACACAGCGGGCCACATCGGGCCACAGCGGGGACACAGCAGGACACAGCGGGACACAGCAGGGGACACACCGGGGGAGAGCAGGCACACAGCGGGACACAGTGGAACACAGCGGGACACAGCGGGACACAGCGGGGAACACAGCGGGACACCCAGCGGGACACAGCGGGACACAGCGGGGGCACAGCATGGACAAAGCGGGTCACAGCCGGGAAATAGTGGGGGACACAGCGGGGGACACAGCTGGATACAGAAGGACACAGCGAGGACACAGCGTGACACAGGAGGACACAGCGGGGACACAGTTTGGGACACAGCGAGGACAGAGCGGGACACAGAGGGATACACAGAGAGGACACAGCGTGACACATGGGTACACAGTGGGACACAGCGGGGGACACAGAGAGGACACAGCGGGACACAAATGCGGATACAGCAAGGACACAGCGAGACACAGCGGGGACACAGCGGGGACACAGCAGGGGACACAGTGGGGGACACAGCAGTAAACAGCGGGGGACACAGCGGGACTCAGCGGGGGACACAGCGGAGGACACAGAGCTGCACACAGCGGGGGAGAGTGGAACACAGCACGGACACAGCAGGGACACAGCGGGACATAGCAGGGACAAAGGGAGGACAGAGCGGGATACAGAGGTACACAGCGAGGGACACAGCGGGGGACAGTAGGGACAAACCGGGGAACAACGGGGACACAGCGGGACACAGCTAGGACACAGCGGGGACACTGTGGGGACACAGCAGGGGACACAGTGGGACACAGCAGGGGATACAGTGAGGACACAGAGGGGACATAGGGGGACACTGCGGGACACAGTGGGACACAGCGGGGACAGAGAGATATAGCATTTACACAGCGAGGACACACCAGGGACAAAGAGGGACACAGCGGGGACACAGCGGGGACACAGCAGGACACAGCGGGACCCAGCGGGGACACAGCAGGGACACAGCAGGACACAGCGGGGGACACAGAGGCGGACACAGAGGCGGACACAGCGGGACACAGCGGGGAAATAGTGGGGGACAGAGCGGGGGACACAGCGGGATACAGAAGGACACAGCGAGGACACAACGGGACACAGGAGGACACAGCGGGGACACAGCAGGGACACAGCGGGGGACACAGTGGGACACAGCTGGGGATAGCGAGGACACAGCAGGGACACGGCGGGACACAGGAGGACACAGCGGAGACACAGCGAGGACACAGCGGGGGAAACTGTGGGACACAGCGGGGGACACAGCAAGGACACAGCGGGTACATAGGGGGCCACTGCGGGACACAGTGGAACACAGAGGGGACACAGAGGGACACAGCGGGACACAGCGGGGACACAGCGGGACACAGCGGGAACACAGCAGGGGACACAGTGGGGGACAGAGGGGACACAGAGGGACACAGCAGGACACAGCGGAGACACAGCAAGGACACAACGGGACACAGCGGGACACAGCGGGGGACACAGCGGGACACAGCGGGACACAGCGGGGACAAAGCGGAGGACAAAGCGGGGACATAGCGCGACACAGCGGGACAAAACGAGACACAGCTGGACACAGCAGGGACACAGCTGGGGACATAGCGGGGGACAGCGGGGTCACAGCCGGACACAGCAGGACACAGCGGGAAACGGCTAGGACACAGCGAGGACACAAGCAGGACACAGCAAGGCCACAGCAGGACACAAATGGGGACACAGCGGGACACACCGGGGACACAGCTGGGGACAGCAGAGAGACGCAGCGGGGACACAGCGAGACACAGCGGGACCCAGCGGGAACACAGCAGGGACACAGCGGGAAACAGCGGAGGGAAACAGAGGCGGACACAGCAGAACAAAGCGGGACACAGCGCAACACAGCGAGACACAGCGGGGAACACAGCGGGGGACAGAGCGGGACACAGCGGGACACAGCGGGGACAAAGCGGGGGACAAAGCGGGGACACAGCGGGACACAGCTGGACAAAACGGGACATAGCTGGACACAGCGGGGACACAGCAGGGGACATAGCGGGGGACAGCGGGGTCACACCCGGACACAGCAGGGCACAGCCGGAAACAGCGAGGACACAGCAGGACACAGCGGGACACAGCGGGACACAGAGGGGACACAGCGGGGGACAGCAGGGAGACACAGCGGGGACAGAGCGGATCACAGTGGGGACACAGCGGGGGCCAGCAGGGAGACACAGCGGGGACACAGCGGGGACACATCGGTACACAACGGAACACAGGGGGCACACAGCAGGACACAGCGAGACACAGCGGGAAACACAACCGGACACAGCGGGGGACAAAGCGGGGGACAAAGCGGGGACACAGCGGGACAAAACGGGACATAGCTGGACACAGCGGGGACACAGCAGGGGACACAGCGGGGGACAGCGGGGTCACAGCCGGACACAGCAGGACACAGCGGGAAACAGCGGGGACACAGCGAGGACACAGCGGGACACAGCAAGGACACAGCGGGACACAAATGGGGACACAGCGGGACACACCGGGGACACAGCGGGGGACAGCAGAGAGACACAGCAGGGACAAAGCGGGGACACAGCGGAACACAGTAGGGACACAGCGGGAGACAGCAGGGACACACAACGGAAGACACAGCAGGGGACAGCGGTGACACACCGGCGGACAGCGGGGACACAGCAGGACACAGCGGGGGACACAGCGGGACACAGCGAGGACACAGCGGGACACAGCGGGGGACACAGCGGGGGACAGCGGGGACACACATGCAGACAGCGGCGACACAACGGGACACAGCGGGGGACAATGGGGACACAGCGAGACACAGAGGGACACAGCAGGGACACAGCAGGGACACAGCGGGTCACAGCGTGGACACAGTTTGGGACACAGCGAGGACAGAGCGGGACACAGAGGGATACACAGAGAGGACACAGCGTGACACATGGGGACACAGCGGGACACAGCGGGGGACACAGAGAGGACACAGCGGGACACAAATGCGGATACAGCAAGGACACAGCGGGACACAGCTGGGACACAGCGGGGACACAGCGGGGGACACAGTGGGGGACACAGCAGTAAACAGCGGGGGACACAGCGGGACTCAGCGGGGGACACAGCGGAGGACACAGAGCTGCACACAGCGGGGGAGAGTGGAACACAGCACGGACACAGCAGGGACACAGCGGGACATAGCAGGGACAAAGGGAAGACAGAGCGGGATACAGAGGTACACAGCGAGGGACACAGCGGGGGACAGTGGGGACAAACCGGGGAACAACGGGGACACAGCGGGACACAGCTAGGACACAGCGGGGACACTGTGGAGATACAGCAGGGGACACAGTGGGACACAGCAGGGGATACAGCGAGGACACAGAGGGGACATAGGGGGACACTGCGGGACACAGTGGGACACAGCGGGGACAGAGAGATATAGCATTTACACAGCGAGGACACACTAGGGACAAAGAGGGACACAGCGGGGACACAGCGGGGACACAGCAGGACACAGCGGGACACAGCGGGGACACAGCAGGGACACAGCAGGACACAGCGGGGGACACAGAGGCGGACACAGAGGCGGACACAGCGGGACACAGCGGGGAAATAGTGGGGGACAGAGCGGGGGACACAGCGGGATACAGAAGGACACAGCGAGGACACAGCGGGACACAGGAGGACACAGCGGGGACACAGCGGGGACACAGCGGGGGACACAGTGGGACACAGCTGGGGATACAGCAAGGACACAGCAGGGACACTGCGGGACACAGCGTTTCACAGTGGGGAAATAGTGGGGGACACAGCGGGATACAGAAGGACACATCGAGGACACAGCGGGGACATAGGGGGACACTGCGGGACACAGCGGGGACACAGAGGGACATAAAGATTACACAGCGAGGACACACCACGGACACAGCGGGACACAGCGGGAACACAGCGGGGACACAGCGGGGACACAGCGGGACCCAGCGGGGACACAGCGGGGACACAGCGGGACACAGCGTGGGACATAGAGGCGGACACAGCAGGACACAGCGGGCCACAGTGGGGACACAGCAGGACACAGCGGGACATTGCAGGGGACACACCGGGGGAGAGCAGGCACACAGCAGGACACAGCGGGACACAGCGGGACACAGCAGGGAATGCAGCGGGACACACAGGGGGACACAGCTGGACACAGCGGGGGAGAGCAGGCACACAGCGGGACACAGCGGGACACAGCGTGGAACACAGCGGAACACACAGCGGGACACAGCGGGACACAGCGGGGGACACAGCATGGACACAGCGGGTCACAGCGGGGAAATAGTGGGGGACACATCGGGGGACACAGCGGGACACAGAAGGACACAGCGAAGACACAGCGGAACACAGGAAGACACAGCAGGGACACAGCGGGGGACAGAGCAGGATACAGAAGGACAAAGCGGGGACACAGCAGGACACAGCAGGGACAAAGCAGGGACCCAGCGGGGGACACAGTGGGACACAGCGGGGACACAGAGGGACTCAGCAGTTACACAGCGAGGACACACTAGTGACACAGCGGGACACAGCGGAGACAAAGCGGGGACACAGTGAGACACAGCGAGGACACAGCGGGACACACCGGCGGACAGCGTGGACACAGCGGGACACAGCTGGACACAGCGGGGGACACAGCGGGACACAGTGAGGGACACAGCGGGACACAGCGGGGGACACAGCGAGGAAACAGTGGGACACAGCGGGGGACACAGTGAGGACACAGTGGGACACAGCGGGGGACACAGCAGGGGACACAGCGGGACACAGCGGGGGTCACAGCGGGCCACAGCGGGACAAAACAGGACACAGCTGGACACATCGGGGACACAGCAGGGGACAGAGTGGGGGACAGCGGGGACACAGCCGGACACAGCAGGACACAGCGGGAAAAATCGGGGACCGAGCAAGGGCACAGTGGGACACAGCAAAGACACAGCAGGACACAGAGGGGACACAGCGGGGGACAGCAGGGAGACACAGCGGGGACACAGCGGAACACAGTGGGGACACAGCGGGGGACAGCAGGGAGACACAGCGGGGACACAGCGGGGACACATCGGTACACAGTGGGAAACAGCCGGTACACAGCAATACACAGCGGGACACAGCGGGAAACACAACCGGACACAGCGGGGGACACAGCGGTACACAGCGGGGGACAAGCAGGACACAGCGGGACACAGTGGGGACAGAGCGGGACACAGCGGGGACATAGCGGGGGACACAGCGTGGCACAAAGTCAGACACAACGGGATACAGCGGGACAAAGCGGGGGACACAGAGGCGGACACAGCGGGACACAGCGGGACAGAGCAGGACACAGCGAAAACACAACGAGACACAGCGGGACACAGCAGGGGCACAGTGGGAAACAGCGGGACACAGCGGGGGACAAAGCGGGACACAACGGGATACTGCGGGGCACAGCGGGGGACACAGCAGGGGACACAGAGCCGCACACAGCGGGAGAGAGTGGAACACAGCAGGGACACAGAGGGACACAGCGGGACATCGCGGGGACAAAGCGAGGACACAGCCAGACACAGCAGGACTCAGAGGGGAACACAGCGGGGGACACAGCGGGACAGAGCGGGACACAGTGGGGTACACAGTGGGACACATCGGGGATACAGCAGGGACACAGCGGGACACAGCGGGACACAGCGGGGGATAGAGCAGGATATAGCGGGGGACACAGCGGGACACAGCGGGGACACAGCGGGATAGAGCGGGGAACACAGCGGGGTATAGCAGGGGACACAGCGAGGACAAAGCGGGACATAGAGGGACACAGCAGAGAACACAGCAAGGTCACAGCGGGACACAGCGGGACACAGCGGAAGACACAGCA
>NW_012289181.1:0-7107 GCF_000151885.1 Dipodomys ordii | reverse complement strand
GCGGGACACAGTGGGACACAGCGGGGACACAGCAGAGTCACAGTTGGAAACAGCGGGACACAGCGGGGGACAAAGCGGGACACACCGGGATACTGCGGGACACAGCGGGGGACACAGCAGGAGACACAGAGCCGCACACAGAGGGAGAGAGTGGAACACAGCAGGGAGAGAGCGGGGACACAGCGGGGGACCCAGCGAGGACACAGCGGGACACAAATGGGGACACAGCAAGGACACAGCGGGACACAGCGGGAAAGAGCGGGACACAGCAGGGGACACAGTTGGGGACACAGCGGGACACATTGGGGGACACAGCAGGACACTGCAGGGTACACAGCGGGACACAGCGGGACACAAAGAGACACAGCAGGGACACAGCGGGGGACACAGTGGAACACAGTGGGGTACACAGCGGGACACAGCGGGGACACAGCAGGGGCACTGTGGGAAACAGCGGGACACAGCGGAGGACAAAGCGGGACACAGCGGGACACAGCGCGACACAGCGGGGGACACAGCGGAGGACACAGAGCTGCACACAGCGGGAGAGAGTGGAACACAGCACGGACACAGCAGGGACACAGCGGGACATAGCGGGGACAAAGTGAGGACAGAGCGGGACACAGAGGTACACAACGAGGGACACAGAGGAGGACAGTGGGGACAAACCGGGGAACAACGGGGACACAGCGGGACACAGCTAGGACACAGCGGGGACACAGCGGGGACACAGCAGGGGACACAGTGGGACACAGCAGGGGATACAGCGAGGACACAGAGGGGACATAGGGGGACACTGCGGGACACAGTGGGACACAGCAGGGACAGAGAGACGTAGCAGTAACACCGCGAAGACACACTAGGGACACAGAGGGACACAGCGGGGAAACAGCGAGGGACACAGTGGGGGACACAGCGGTAAACAGCGGGGGACACAGCGGGAATCAGCGGGGAACATAGCAAAGAACACAGCGGGACACAGCGGGGGACAGAGTGGAACACAGCGGGACACAGCCAGACACAGCTGGGGACACACCGGGTGACACAGTGGGGGATACAGCGGGAAACAGCGGGGGACACAGCGAGGACACAGCAGGACACAGCGGGGGACACAGCAGGACACAGCCGGGCACACAGAGGCAGACACAGCGGTACACATCGGGACACAGTGGTGACACATCGGGACACAGCGGGCCACAGCGGGGACACAGCAGGACACAGCAGGACACAGTGGGGGACACACCGGGGGAGAGCAGGCACACAGCGGGACACAGCGGGACACAGCGGGACACAGCGTGGAACACAGCGGGACACAACGGGACACAGTGGGACACAGCGGGGACACAGCATGGGACACAGCAGGACACAGAGTGGAACAAAGGGGGTACACAGCGGGACACAGTGGGACACAGCGGGGTACACAGCGGGACACAGCAGGGACACAGTAGGGGCACAGTTGGAAACAGTGGGACACAGCGGGGGGACAGCGGGGGACACAGCAGGGGACACAGAGCCGCACACAGCAGGAGAGAGTGGAACACAGCAGGGACACAGCGGGACATCGCGGAGACAAAGTGAGGACAGAGCGGGACACAGAGGTACACACCGAGGGACACAGCGGGGGACAGTGGGGACAAAACGGGGAACAACGGGGACACAGCAGGACACAGGTGGGACACAGCTAGGACACAGCGAGACACAGCCGGACACAGCAGGACACAGAGGGGAACACAGCGGGGGACACAGCGGGACAGAGCGGGACACAGTGGGGTCCACAGTGGGACACATCGGGGATACAGCAGGGACACAGCGGGACACAGCGGGACACAGCGGGGGACAAAGCAGGATATAGCAGGGGACACAGCGGGACAGAGCGGGGAACACTGCGGGGTATAGCAGGGGACACAGCGAGGACAAAGCGGGACATAGAGGAACACAGCAGGGAACACAGGAAGGCCACAGCGGGACACAGCGGGACACAGCGGGGGACACAGCAGGGGACACAGCCGGACACAGCTAGGACACAGCGGGACACAGCTAGGACACAGCGGGGACACAGCGGGGACACAGCAGGGCACACAGTGGGACACAGCAGGGGATACAGCGAGGACACAGAGGGGACATACGGGGACACTGCGGGACACAGTTGGACACAGTGGGGACACAGAGGGACATAGCAGTTACACAGCGAGGACACACCAGGGACACAGCGGGACAAAGCAGGGACACAGCTGGGGACACAGCTGGGGACACAGTGGGGGACACAGCGGTAAACAGCGGGGGACACAGAGGGACTCAGTGAGGGACACAGCAAAGAACACAGCGGGACACAGTGGGGGACACAGGGGAGCACAGCGGGACACAGCCGGACACAGCTGGGGACACAGCGGGTGACACAGCAGGGGAAATAGCGGGAAACAGCGGGGGACACAGTGGGGGACAGCGGAGACAGAGAGGGACACAGCAGGACACAGCAGGGACATAGCAAGGACACAACGGGACACAGCGGGACACAGCAGGCGACACAGCAGGGGCCACAGCGTGACACAGCGGGGGACACAGCGGGACACAGTGGGACACAGCGGGGACAAGGCGGGGGACAAAGCGGGGACACAGCGGGACACAGCGGGATAAAACGGGACACAGCTTAACACAGCGGGGACACAGCAGGGGACACAGCGGGGGACAGCAGGGACACAGCTGGACACAGCAGGACACAGCGGGAAACAGCGGGGACACAGCGAGGACACAGCGGGACACAGCGGGACACAGAGGGGACACAGCGGGGGACAGCAGGGAGACACAGCGGGTACACAGCGGGGACACAACGGAACACAGTGGGGACACAGCGGGGCCAGCAGGGAGACACAGCGGGGACACAGCGGGGACACATCTGTACACAGCGGGACACAGGGGGTACACAGGAGGACACAGCGGGACACAGCGGGAAACACAACCGGACACAAGGGGGACACAGCGGGACACAGCGGGGGACACAGCAGGACAAAGCGGGACACAGTGGGGACAGAGTGGGACACAGTGGGGACACAGCGGGGGACACAGCGGGGACACAGCGGGGACAGAGTGGGACACAGCGGGGATACAGCAGGGGACAAGGCGGGGACCCAGCGGGGACACAGCGGGACACACCGGGGATACAGCGGGGACACAGCGGGACACAGCATCGACACAGCGGAACACAGCGGGGGACACAGCGGGACACAGCCAGGGACAGAGTGGGACACAGCGTGGACACAGCGGGACACAGCGAGACACAGCAGTGACAAAGCGGCGACACAGCGGGACACATCGGGACACAGCGGGACACAGCGGGGACACAGCGGGGGACAGAGGGGACACACCGGTGGACAACGGGGACACAGCAGGACAGCGCGGGGGTCACAGTGGGAAACAGCGGAGACACAGGGGGACACAGGGGGTGACACAGCGGGACACAGCGGGACAGAGTGAGGACACAGCGGGGACAAAGCGGGGGACACAGTGCGGGACACAGCGGTAAACAGCGGGGACACAGCGGGACTCAGCTGGGGACACATCAAAGGACACATCGGGTGACACAGCGGGGAAACAGCGGGAAACAGCGGGGGACACTGCGAGGTCACAGCAGGACACAGCGGGGTACACAGAGGCAGACACATCGGTACACATCGTGACACAGCGGGGACACAGCGGGACACTGCGGGACACAGCGGGGACACAGCAGGACACAGCGGGGACACAGTGGGGACACAGCGAGACACAGCGGGACCCAGCGGGGACACAGCCAGGACACAGTGGGGACTAAGCGGGGGACACAGCGGGATACAAAATGGGACCCAGCCTTACACAGCGAGGACACAGTGGGACACAGCGGAGACCCAGCAGGGCACACAGCAGGACACAGAGGGGAACAAAGGGGGCACACAGCGGGACACAGCGTCGGACACAGCGGGACAAAGCGGGACACAGTGGGGACAGAGTGGGACACAGCGGGGACACAGCGGGGGACACAGCGCGGACACAGCGGGACACAGCGGGGACACAGCGGGACACAGCAGCGACACAGCGGAACACAGAGGGGGACACAGCGGGACACAGCCTGGGACAGAGCAGGACACAGCATGGACACAGCGGGACACAGCGAGACACAGCAGTGACAAAGCGGCGACACAGCGGGACACATCGGGACACAGTGGTACACAGCGGGGGACAGAGGGGACACACCGGTGGACAACGGGGACACAGCAGGACAGTGCGGGGGTCACAGTGGGAAACAGCGGAGACCCAGGGGGACACAGGTGGTGACACAGAGGGACACAGCAAACACAGCGGGACAGAGCGGGGACACAGCGGGGACAAAGCGGGGAACACTGTGGGTGACACAGCGGTAAACAGCGGGGGACACAGCGGGACATTTCGGGGGACACAGCGGGACAAAGCGGGACATAGTCGGGACAGGGTGGGACACAGCGGGGTCACAGCGGGGGACACAGAGGGGACACAGCGGGGACACAGCGGGACACAGCAGCGACACAGCGGAACACAGCGGGGACAAAGCGGGACACAGCCTGGGACAGAGCGGGACACAGCGTGGACACAGCGGGACACAGCGAGACACAGCAGTGACAAAGCGGGCAACACAAGCAGGACACATCGGGACACAGCAGGACACAGCGGGGACACAGCGGGGGACAGAGGGGACACACCGGTGGACAACGGGGACACAGCAGGACAGCGCGGGGGTCACACTGGGAAACAGTGGAGACCCAGGGGGACACAGGGGGCGACACAGAGGGACACAGCAAACACAGCGGGACAGAGCGGGGACACAGCGGGGACAAAGCGGGGGACACTGTGGGGGACACAGTGGTAAACAGCGGGGGAAACAGCAGGAAACAGCGGGGTCACAGCAAGGACCCAGCAGGACCCAGCGGGAGACACAGCAGGACACAGCGGGGTACACAGAGGCAGACACAGCGGTACACATCGGGACACAGCGGGGACACAGCGGGGACACAGCGAGATACACCGGGGACACAGCAGGACACAGCGGGACACAGCGGGGGCACAGCGGGGACACAGCGGGGGACACAGTGGGACACAGCGGGGACACAGAGGGACTCAGCAGTTACACAGCGAGGACACACCAGGGACACAGTGGGACACAGCGGAGACACAGCGGGGACACAGCGGGACACAGAGAGGACACAGCAGGACACAGCGGAGGACACAGCAGGGGACAAAGCGGGACACAGCTGGGGACACAGCGAGGACACAGCGGGACACAGCAGGGGACAGAGCAGGGGACAATGGGGACACACATGCAGACAGCAGGGTCACAACGGGACACAGCGGGGGACATCGGGGACACAGCGGGACACAGCGGGGACACAGGGGGACACAGTGGGGACACAGCAGGACACATCGGGCGACAGAGCAGGACACTGCAGGGTACACAGCGGGACACAGCGGGAAACAGCAGGGACACAGCAGGGACACAGCGGGTCACAGCGGGGACACAGTGTGGGACACAGCGAATACACAGGGGGACACAGAGGGATACACAGAGAGGACACAGCGTGACACATGGGGACACAGCGGGACACAGCGGAGGACACAGAGAGGACACAGCGGGACACAAATGGGGACACAGCAAGGCCACAGCGGGACACAGCGAGACACAGCGGGGGACACAGCAGGGGACACAGCAGGACACAGGGGGACACAGCGGGACACAGCGGGGACACAGCGGGGGACACAGAGAGGACACAGCATGACACATGGGGACACAGCGGGACACAGCAGGACATAGCGGGGGACACAACAGGGGACACAGCAGGACACAGGGGAACACAGCGGGACACAGGGGGACACAGCGGGACACAACGGGGACACAGCGGGGGACACAGCGGGACACAAAGGGGGACCCAGCGTTACACAGCGAGGACACAGTGGGACACAGCGGAGACACAGGAGGGGACACAGCAGGACACAGAGGGGAGCAAAGGGGGCACACAGCGGGACACAGCGAGGGACACAGGGGGACAAAGCGGGACACAGTGGGGACAGAGTGGGACACAGCGGGGACACAGCGGGGGACACAGCGGGGACACAGTGGGACACACTGGGGACACAGCGGGGACACAGCGGGACACAGCAGCGACACAGCGGAACACAGTGGGGGACACAGCGGGACACAGCCTGGGACAGAGCGGGACACAGTGTGGACACTGCGGGACACAGCGAGACACAGCGGTGACAAAGCGGCAACACAGCGGGACACATCGGGACACAGTGGTATACAGCGGGGGACAGAGGGGACACACCGGTGGACACGGGGACACAGCAGGACAGCACGGGGGTCACAGTGGGAAACAGCGGGGACACAGGGGGACACAGGGGGAGACACAGAGGGACACAGCGGGACACAGCGGGACAGAGTGGGGACACAGTGGGGACAAAGTGGGGGACACAGTGGGGGACACAGTGGTAAACAGCGGGGGACACAGCGGGACTCAGCTGGGGACACATCAAAGGACACAGCGGGTGACACAGCGGGGGAAACAGCGGGAAACAGCGGGGGACACAGCGAGGACACAGCAGGACACAGCGGGGTACACAGACGCAGACACAGCGGTACACATCGGGACACAGCTGGGACACAGAGGGACACACCAGAACACATCGGGGATACAGCAAGGACACAAAGGGACACAGCGGGACACAGAAGGGGACACAGCAGTTGACAAAGCGGGACACAGCGGGACAAAACGGGACACAGCTGGACACAGCGGGGACAGAGCAGGACACAGCGGAGACACAGCGGGGACACAGCGAGGACACAGCGGGACACAGCGGGGGATACAGCGGGGGACAGCGGTGACACACCGGTGGACAGCGGGGACACAGCGGGACGCAGCGGGACACAGCGGGGGACACAGCGGGACACAGCGGGGGATACAGAGGGGGACACAGCGGGGGACACAGCGGGACACAAATGGGGACACAGCAAGGACACAGCGGGACACAACAGGAAAGAGCGGGACACAGTGTGGGACAGAGCGAAGACACAGCACGACACAGAAGGACACACAGCAAGCACACAGC
>NW_012289180.1:0-721 GCF_000151885.1 Dipodomys ordii | reverse complement strand
TCTCGGCCGGCGCGGGCCGGAGCGGGGCCGGGCCTCCCGCGATCCCTCGCGGTCCGCGCGCCCTCGCCCGCTCGGCCTCCGCGCGGGCTCGGGAAATTTCCAGGCCACTTGGCGCAACCTGAGACAGTTTGACTCTGGATTTTTGTTCTTATTTTTTAACCGAGCCCCCTCGAGTGACGTCGCGGGCCGGTCTCCGGGACACGTGCCTCGGGCCAATGGCCGCCGCGCCGCGCGCCCACGTGACCGGCCGGCGGCGGCCCCGCGACAGGAGCGGCCCGCCGCCCCCGCCCCGCCGCCCCGCCCCCCCTTAAAGGGGCCGGGCCCTCGCGACGCCGGGCGCGGGAGCCGGCCGCCCGGCGAGGCCCGTGACCGCGTCCGCGGCGCCCGCTCGCGCGTTCCTCGCCTCTCCCGGGAGCCCTGGGCGGCCTGGCCGGATCTGCCCTGCGCGCCTCCGAGGACACGCGCCGCGAGATGGCCGTTTTTAACATTTCCACGCTGTTTATCGCGGGGACGAATCCCACAATTCCTTGCACAAAAATGCATAAACAGTGTTAAATGAGAGGCCGAGATACAAAGGGACTCTGCGGTCCCCGGCCCTCGCTGCCGGGGAGGAGCGCTGTCACTTACATTTGACTTTGGTCGCCCCGGCGGCATCCTGTGATAACCGCGGGGCGCAGCGGGCAGGGCTCCCCTGCTGCCGGCTAAAACGCTGTGAGTGCGA
>NW_012289179.1:0-18852 GCF_000151885.1 Dipodomys ordii | reverse complement strand
ATTGGGTTAGGAGAATTGACTGTTCTACAGTAGCAAACATTTTGAATACAATTCTGAATGTCAAAAGTTAAGGTTGTTTGAGATTTCAGAACAAATTTGAAAAAAAAACAAATAGAAGTGCACTGCTTAAGCCTAAGGTTTATAGGTGAAAAACTTCAGTAATCAAGATCCAAAAGTGTTTAGAAATGATTGAGCATGTATGTCCTAGCTTTCACTTCTAGGACATATATATTTTATCTAATTATCCATGAAAAAGAAACCTAAGGGTTTCATGAAGGTAACATTAGAGATGGTGCAGAAAATGAGTTGTTACGAGACAATATTGCAAGATGATAGTCTAGTGAAATGGTACAACAATCCATGTAAGAAATATTGAGATTCTTTCATTTTTATTTTTTGTGAAAATACTGTACAGAGAGGTTACAATTACATGAGCAAGGTAATGAGTACATTTCTTATCCAGCATTGTTGCCTCCTCCTTTGTTTTTCCCCTACCATCTGTCCCTCCCAACTCCTAAACTACATGCCCCTCTTACCCCCCCCCCATCTTAATTGTGAAGTTCGGTTTTTCACCATAGCATCTTGTACATCTTATTGTTGCAAAGGGTCAATCTGTATCCCTATTTGATTCTTTCTGAGAAATTGATCTACAATGTCATACAAAGAGAGGTATAATGCATGATTTATTGGGTTGGTATATTGATCTGGTAGGATTTGAGAGAAAAAGAAGTTATTCAGAATTTATGTGAGATTCAGATGATTAGTAAAGTAAATATGTCACAAGCAAATCATGGAATAAAACCAAACCATAGCGAATTTTATACTCTTTGGTGGGGGGGCAGGTGTATTACAGTGACAGGAAAGTATGATCGTAAACTGAAAGTTGTATATAACTTTATGTAAAAGTTTTAAAAGTTGAACAAATGGTCAAAATTAATTATAATTTAGTAGGAGTATAAGCACTCTGTTTTAATATTTTAAGTATTTTACTCAAATTTGTTCTACTATCCTCATTTTTGATGTGCTGTCAAAGGGAGAAAAAAAGACTTGGTATTCCATGTGGAATTTATTTCCAGGAGAGATAGGGAGGAGCTAGCAGACAGCACACATGTGTGCAGCTAAAACAAGGAACATTCAGAAAAATCAATTTTATTATTTGCTGACATCACTTGAAAATTGAGCCTCAAAGACAAAACTGTGCTTTTGCTCCTTCAAGTCATTCTTGCTTTAAATAGAACTTAAATAGAAAGGATCAGGTAAAAGTAACCAGCTACGTTCGAAGAAGATGAATGCGCTAATTTTCTGTTGATATTTAGAAAGCATTCTTGTGTTGCGTCATCCATCATCGATGTTCAATATAGAAGAAAAATCATTAAAAAGCTGTTCATTATTTCATGTAAATCAATGCCACATTATTTAGGAGAGTTGCTTAAAGTTTGTGTTTTCAAAATTGAATATATCTTAAGGTGAATAAAAGAGGGCTTTATATTTAGTCATAACAACTATTTATTCTAGAAATCTGAGATCAATTGATTGAAACAATGAAGAAAGTAATTCATTGACTGTCCTACAGAAACAATGAACATTGGCTTATTTCTACTCATTTTCTCCAAAATATTGGCTATCACATTTTATTATCATAGGAACTCATCAAAATACAAAGGATTGTCACAATTTTAAAATGGCTAATCTAACCTTAATGAAATTTATTTGCACTAGATCCTTCAGTTAATAAGTAGCAGATACAATTTGGACTTAGATAACCAATGCATATGTAAGTCCAAAAAGAAATATATTTATCTATTTTTTTTATTGTCAAGGTGATATACAGAGGGGTTGCAGTTACATAAGTAAGGTTATATGTACAATTCTTGAAGAACTTTTAAGAGCTAATTTTCCTTTAAGATTTTTGTGTGCATGTACCTTCAAATTTATCTATTTCCATTCTACTTTAGGTTATGACTTGTCTATTCGCAACTGATTCTAACAGATTCTAAGGTTTTTGTCAAGTATCTGTCTCTTCTCTTTCATATTTGTAATCTCACCGTGACCATTTCTGTGTACAGAAATGTGCCATACACACAAAGAAATCCTGTGCCACTTAACAATATTGAAATAAGTCTATGACCTCTTTCTAGATACAAAATATATTGGGAATTGTTTAGTTTTTTTATTTTATTTTATTTTATTTGTGAACATACTGTACAGAGGGGTTACAATTACATGGGCAGGATAATGCATACATTTCTTACCAAGCATTGCAGCCTCCTCCTTTGTTTATCCTTCACATCCCCCCCCCAGGCTCCCCCTCCTTCCCCCAGTCCCAATCCTTCTCCTCCTCCCCGCACCGCCCCCCCCCGCACAGACATTGTAAAGCTCGTTATGGACATGAAAACTTGTACTTCTCATGTTGCAACAGGTCAACTTGTATCCTTAATCGACTTGTTTTTCCCCATCTCCTCCACAAGTTATACTGACATCAAATATAGTGAAAGTAGGCTTATACTGTGGGGGAGGGACATACAAGACAACAAAGAAATAATCTTATAAATGCGTTAGAAACACATGCATGAAAGAAAAAAACATTAAAATACAACTCTAAGGGTTCATTTTCCTAACATCACATTATCTGACCTTTTCCGCTTGACTCATACATGTACTAGATATTGCAAATAAGGGAAACCATGGGGCCTGTGATTCTTTGGGCCTGGAATACTTCGCTTAATATAATTTTTTCCAAGGCTTTCCATTTCCTAACAAATGGGGCAATGTCATTCTTTCTGATGGAGGCATAGAATTCCATTGTGTATATATACCACATTTTCTTCATCCATTCATCTACAGAGGGGCATCTGTGTTGGTTCCAGATCTTAGCTATAGTGAATAATGCTGCAATAAACATAGTTGTGCTGGTAGCTTTAATGTGGTCTTGTTTGTAAACATTTGGGTAAATGCCCAAAAGTGGGATTGCTGGGTCATAGGGGAGTGCTATGTGAAGTCTTTTGAGGAACCTCCATACTGCTTCCCAAAGTGGTTGAACAAGTTTACATTCCCACCAACAATGAAGTAAGGTTCCCTTCTGTCCACATCCCCTCCATCATCTGTTATTGTTAGAGTTCTTGATTTTTGCCATTCTAACTGGAGTGAGGTGGTATCTCAATGTTGTTTTGATTTGCATTTCTTTTATGGCTAGGGAGGTTGAGCATTTCTTCATGTGTATTTGGCCATCCTTCTTTCTTCTTCAGAGAAGTTTCTCTTTAAGTTTTTGGACAACTTGTTTATTGGGCAGTTGTTTCTTTGAGGATTTGTTGTTGGGGGATTTAATTTTTTGAGTTCCAAGTATATTTTAGATATGAGACCCTTGTCCGTTGTATGGCTAGTAAAGATCTTTTCAAAATCCGTGGGCTTTCTATTGACCTTGCTAGCTATGTCTTTTGCCATGCAGAAGCTCTGCAACTTTATGCAATCCCATTTGTCCAACCTTTCTTTGATTTGTTGTGTTTCCGGGTCTCTATTCAAAAATTTTCGGCCTGAGCCAAGGGGACCTAGGGTTTCTCCTATTCCACCCTGTAATGTTTTCAGTGTCTTCTTTGACTTTGAGGTCTTTGACCCATTTGGAGTTGATTCTGGTGCAGGGAGATATATAAGGGTCTAGCTTTAGTTTTCTACAAGTAGTTAACCAATTTTGCCAGCACCATTTACTGAAGAGGCTGTCCTTGTTCCATTCTATTGTTTTAGCTCCCTTATCAAATATTAGATGGCGATAGGTCTGTAGGTTCATATCTGGGTTTTCAATTCTATTCCATTGGTCCTGAGGTCTGGTCTTATGCCAATACCAAGCAGTTTTGATTACTATGGTTTTATAGTAGAGTTTGAAATTTGGTATTGATATTCCTCCAGCCGTGTTATTTCCGTTGAGGAGCGTTTTTGCCATTCGGGGTCTTTTATTGTTCCATATGAATTTTTGGATTGCCTCTTCTATTTCCTTGAAGAATGAGCTTGGAATTTTGATAGGTATCACGTTGAATTTGTAGATAGCCTTGGGAAGTATTGCCATTTTCACGATGTTAATCTTTCCAATCCAGGAGCATGGGAGGTTTTGCCATTTTTTTAAGTTCTCTGTTGATTTCCTTTTTCAAGATTTTAAAGCTTTCATCAGTGAGGTCCTTCACTTCTTTGGTTAAGTTGATTCCTGGGGATTTTATTTTTGTGGGGCTATTACAAATGGAGTTGCTTTCCTAATTTCAGCCACACTTTTCACATTGTTGGCATACAGAAAGGCCATTGATTTTGGGGGGTTAATTTCATGCCCTTCTACGTTGCCAAAGTTTTGAATCAGCTTGAGTAATTTGGGAGTGGAGTTTATGGGATTCTTTAAATTCAAGATCATGTCGTCTGCAAAGAGGGAGAGTTTTATTTCTTCTTTCCCTATTTGGATCCCATTTATGTCTGCATCTTGTCTTATTGCTGTAGCTAGGAATTGTAATACTAGATTGAAGAGAAGTGGAGAGAGTGGACATCCTTGTCTTGTTCCTGAGTTAAGAGGAAATGACTTTAGTTTTTCACCATTAACTATAATGCTGGCTGTAGGTTTGTCATATACAGCCTTTATTGTATTGAGGAATGTTCCATGGATTCCTAATTTTTCCAAAACCTTCATCATAAATGGGTATTAGATCTTGTCGAATGCTTTTTCTGCATCTATTGAGATAACCATGTGGTTCTTATTCTTGCTCCTGTTGATGTGATGAATAATATTAATTGATTTGTGTATATTAAACCAGTTTTGTATCCCTGAAATGAATCCTGTTTGTTCATGGTGTATGATTTTTTGGATGAATTGTTGAAGTCGGTTAGCCAATATTTTGTTGAGAAGTTTTGCATCAATGTTCATCAAAGAAATGGGTCTATAGTTCTCTTTCTTTGATGAGTCCCTGCCTGGTTTTGGGATGAGTGTTATGATGGCTTCATAGAATGTGTTCGGTAGTGAACTTTCTCTTTCAATTTCATTGAAGATTTGGAGGAGTATTGGTATGAGCTCTGCTCTGAAGGCCTCATAGAATTCCGCTGTAAAACCATCTCGTCCTTGACTGTTTTAGCTGGAAGGTCTCTTATTGCTGTTTCTATTTCAGTGCTTGATATGGGCCTGTTAAGATAGTTTAACTCATCTTGGTTTAGTTTTGGCATGTCAATATTTGCTAGGAAAAGGTCCATTTCTGTCAAGTTCTCAAACTTATTTGCATAAAGTTTTGAGAAGTTTTCCCTTATAATGTTCTGAATCTTGGTTGTTTCCGTAGTGATGTTTCCATTCTCGTCTCTGAGTTTATTTATTTGGGTGTGTTCTCTTGTTTTTCTGAAAAGATTTGCTAAGTGTCTGTCAATTTTGTTAAGTTTTTTAAAGAACCAACTCTTTGTTTTCTTGATTCTTTCTATAATTTTTTTGGATTTTAATTCATTTAATTCTGATTTAATTTTAATTATTTCTTTCCATCTACTGGATTGGGGTTTATCTTGCTGCTCTTTTTCAAGGAGGGTTAGATGTGACATTAAATTGTCAGTTTCAGATCTCTCCGATTTGTTGATGTAGGAGCTCAGAGCTATAAACTTGCCTCTGAATACTGCCTTTGCTGAGTCCTAGAGGAGCTGGTAATTTGTGTGTTCATTTTTGTTGAATAGCATGAACATTTGAATTTCCTTTCTAATCTCTTCCATGACCCACTCGTGATTCAGGAGTGTGTTGTTCAGCCTCCATGTGATACCAGACTTTCTTTGGTGGCTTTTGGTGTTGAGTTCTAATTTTATTCCCTTGTCGTCAGAGAGAATGCAAGGTATAACTTCAATGTTTCTGAATTTGGACAAGTTTGCTTTGTGGCCTAAAATGTGGTCTGTTTTAGAAAATGTTCCATGTGCTACTGAAAAACACGTGTATTCTGATGCTGCTGGGTGAATTTTTCGGTAGATATCTGTAAAATCAAGTTGATCTATGGAGCTGTTTAGATCTGTAGTTTCTCCGTTGAGATTTTGCCGAGTTGATCTATTTAGTGGGGAGAGCGGTGTTTTAGTATCCACAACAATTTATGTCTTTGCAGTTCTATGGGATTTGAGGGAAAGTAGTGTTTCTTGGATAAATTTGAGTGTTCCATTTTCGTAGATATTTAGAATTCTAATATCCTCCTGAAAGGGAGATCCCTTAATTAGTATGTAACCACCTTCTTTTTTTTTTTAGTTTGAAGTCTATTTTTAATTTGAAGTCTATTTTATCTGATATTAAGATTGCAACTCCCGCCTGTTTATGGGGGCCGTTTGCTTGGTAGATTTTGTTCCAACCTTTTACATTGAATATGTGTTTGTTATTATGGGCAAGATGTGACTCCTGCAGGCAGCAGATAGAAGGGTCTTGTTTTTTAATCGAACTAGACAGTCTATGTTGCTTAATTGGAGAGTTCAGTCCGTTAACGTTAAGAGAAAGGACTGAGAGGTTTTTGGGAATTCCTGCCGTGTTATCCACCTTCTTGCGGGTTGCGAAAACTGGGTTCTTCCTATTGTTCTTGGATTCTCAGTTTGGGTGCAGTTTCTTGACCTTTATTGTGGTCTTGTTGGTTTTCTATGTGTAGGACATCTTTAAGAAACTTTTGTAGGGCTGGATTGGTGTAGGTGTATTGTTTCAATTTTTCTTTGCTATGGAAGGTTTTTATTTGGCCTTCAGTTATGAAGGAGAGTTTAGCTGGGTACAGTGTTCTTGGTTGATAGTTGTTTGTTTTTAGGGCATGGCATACTTCATTCCAGGCTCTTCTTGCTTTGATTGTCTCTGCTGAGAAATCTGAGGTGATTCTAATTGGTTTTCCTTTATAGGTAATTAATCTTTTCTCCTTGACAGCTTTAAGGATCTTTTCCTTGGTCTGAGTTGATTCTGTGTGGATTATAATGTGACAGTGGGATGTCCTATTCTGGTCTGGTCTGTATGGAGTTCTAAAAGCTTCTTGTATCTGAATAGGCCTATCTTTTTGCATGTTTGGGAAGTTCTCTGCTAGGATCCTGTTAAACAAATTTCCTAGGCCATTGACTTCTGTTTCTAGGTTCTCCTCTACACCCATTATCCTTAGATTAGCCCTTCTGATGGTGTCTTCCAAGTGTTGGATAGATCTATCATATTTCTTGGACTTGTCTTGGATGTTTGTATGTTCTTTCTCTATAATATCTAGGCTGTCTTCAATCCCTGAAATTCGATCTTCTGCATGGTCTAACCTGCTGTCAAGACTTTCTTCTTTGTTTTTTGTCCCTTTTCCGTCTAATTGGTCAGCTTTGATGGCTTCAAGTTCTTTGTTGAAGCTTTGTTTTAGATCTTGTATGAACTTCTTTTTTTCCTTAACTTTATGTTCAGTGTTTTTTCTCAGATCACTTAGTTGATTGGTTATGGTTTTCTTGGCCTCCCCTTCCTTCTGTTGGGTTCATTCAGCATTCCCTGTGTGGTCTCCCTGACTTCATTTAGCGCTTTGTTAATGAATTCCATGAATGCCTTTAGTGATCTTTGTGTATTGTCTTCGTGCTCTCTGAATTCCTCTATTACTCTTTGATAACCTTCCTCCCGTTCTTGGGATTCCTGTTGTTCTCTTTGAATGTTCTCAGCCTGTTTGCGCCATTCCTGTCTTTTTCTCTGAGTATTCTCACACTGCTCATGCAAATCCTGTATGGGCTTTTGAGTAGCTTCCTTATGCTTATGATATTCCTGTATAAACTTTTGAAATGCCTCCTCTCTCTCCCTATCACACTCATACAGAGACCTTTGTATGCTTTCAATCTTTTGATTTATCATGTTTGCCAGCAGAGTTTGTAGAGCTATTTGGGAATTCTCCTCTGGATTATTCATTATCATTTCTGTCCCCTGATTATCGGGACTGGAAATTGAGATACCCGGATTTGTCATTTTTCTTGTGTTTTTCCAGCTTACTCTGCCCATTTGAGATGAAAATAGCACCAGATTTGTGCTAGAACACAATCTTAAGGCAAGCATCAACGCAAGTCTGAATTTGCACAGTCAATAGTCTACAGATACAATCTAGTTCAACAGATACATCTATTCAACATCAAACAACTATACGTTAATGGGTTATGAACTGCAAAGAATTTGGAAGACCAGAAATTATTAGGTTTATGGAGAGATTTGGGTAAAAAATATGAATAGATTGATGTGGGGAGGCTCTGGGGGAGTTAACTAAGTCTTAATCTCAAAGCAGGAAATAGGTTGGGTAGGATGAAAGTAGAGAGAGAGAGAGAAAAAAAAAGAAATGGAACGGGAAAAGAAAAGAGACCAGAAAAAATAGAAAAATTGACATTAATAACATTATGTAGACTCGATAACAATCTATTTAGATAAGAACGTGAATTTATTGAGAGAAGGGGAGGTATATAAAGGAGATGTGAAAAACTTAAAAATAAAAATGCTTAAAATATTATATAGGTATAAAGAGGTAGTACTGCTATTAAGGAATTTAAGTCTTAGAGGTTTTGACCTGTGTAATAAATGTGTGGATTAAGTGTGTACACAATGGGGGATAGGGCCTAATAGTCAGCCACAGGTTTATCTGAGGGTGTGCAGGACAAGAATTAAGTCACATAAAGAAGAACGAAATAGCGGAGAAGGTGAAAAGGATAAGAAAGGGAGAAGAAAAAGATGAGAAGTTCAGTAGAGCTAAACAAAAACTAAAAGATAATTTAAAAAAGAGAAAAAAAAAAGAGGAAGAAGACCAAAAAGAACGCAAAAACGCACACTCCCGTATCCCCAAAATAAAAATTATAAGAGGAAAAGAAACGTTTTGGAAAACATTTTTTTATCAAAAAAGGCAAAGATTAAAGATTGAAAAAAGTTTTAGAAAAGAAAAAAATATTTTTATATAAGGTACCAAAAATAAAAACTAAAAAAAAAAAAAAAAAAAGAAGACGAAGACGAGAAAAAAGAAAAACAAAAAAACAAAAAAACAAAAAAAAAACAAAAATTTCTTTGATTTTTTTTGGTGGGGAGGAGTGGGAAAAATTCTGTATCTCCCTTTGGTCCGTAACCAACCTCTTGTTGGAGTCTCTGGTCTGCTTGTGGTCCTGTGTCTTAGTTGGTTTCTTAAATCAGTTTATTCGAACAGGCAGTAAAATGCTCTGCTTTACCCAGGATTTGGCAATCCTCCTCCCAGGCTAGTTCACTGGGAGACAGATCTACTTTGAGTATCACAAAAGAGGGGGGGTGCAGTGATGAGGCTAGGTTCTGGTAGCTTTTCCAGGGCTGGTTTGTGAATACCTCACAGAGCCCAGCCTAGAGCCATTCTCAGCGTTTCTGTTTACTGATTTTCAATTGCTTGTCGAGGCTGCTAGAGGGAGGGGCAGCCTCTGGCTCTGATTACCCAGTGAAGAAACCCACTCCTAGGGCTGGCACCTGAGCTGGGTGACTTTTCTCTGGGTAGAGCAGAGTCTGGCAGGTCACACCGCCGTTAAGTTCTTGTGACCTGCTAAATGACTCCTTTTATTCCAAGGCCTGAGTTGGAGCTAGCTGCTCCTCTGAGCTTTGTCAGTATCCAAGATGGAGATCACCGGTGCTGGGGGTGGGACGGGTGGCCTTCCCTCCTCTGCTCCCTGAGAAGGAGTGAGGACGTCAGGCTTCTACTCACGCCGAGTCTTAGTTCCTGGGTCATCTCTGGTCTGCGAACTGCAGGATGAAGATTTCTGCTCCTTGTCGGTTCTTGCTGGTGTTGAGTAGAATCCGCTCGCCTGCTGTGTCTGGCTCCTTCATCCTGGACTCTCTGTTGCTCAGGTATGGTGGCTGCGCTCGCCCACCACCGCCACAACTGTCGCCGCCGCCGCGGCTGCTGGCAAGTGCTCAGAAGTGTCTCCTTGCCTGGATTTCCTTCTCTGGCCAAACTCTCTGTCCTGTGATGACTCACTTGGTGTAATTCTCTGACTTAGGACTGTTCACTGGAACTCTAAAACTGCTTTCTGTTCGAGAGCTTACTTAGACTCCAGCTTCTCCTCCGCCATCTTCCCGGACTCCATGGCTTATTAGTGTGTCTCACCAGTTCCTGGCTTTGGTTTCATATGATCTGAAGCAATCTCACATGAAACTAGGAAGATCAGCAGTGCAGCACTGTTGTTTAGTCTTATTCCAATACAATTAAGACAAAGCACTTAAATCTAATGACTACTTGCTGATTGTAATCACTTTATAGGGCCAGTCAACTGCTGATCTTCTGTGATCATTCCTCTTTTTCCTAGGAGTATGTATAAATGCTTATTTTTTAAAATTATGATTTGTCTGATAATAATCATGAACCTTAGTCCTGTTTTTGCCTCTCAATTTAGAACTATTAATGTTGAAAAGTAAAGAGAAAAAGTGTAAATTATTGTTATTTGTGTACCTATTTAAAAAATTATGAATATATTACTTGAAATATTCAAAATGAAATTTCACTCAATCTAAATAAAGATGAAAATACTGACCAAATACTGTTACATGATTTTTATTCTGTGCCCACATTGAAATGGAAACACCTTTCTTTTATTGGATCAGTATTATTTTGTGGTATTTATGCTTTTAATTTATTGTAAATATACATTTATAATATGTATATATATGTATTTGTGAATACATGTGAATAGAGTAAATATATATATATATATATATATATGCATGTATATATGTATGCATACATATATATATATATATTTATGTCAGATCCTCTTCACCACCTAGTAGCCTCATCTCCTTTCTCTAAACTTCCCTCCTAGACTATCCAAATAATACATTTTGTACCACTGTCATCATCTTTTTCATTTTGTTTATTCTCCTCTTTGAGATACTTCAGTTACTGAATTTATCCTCTTTGAATTCAATTCATCTTGCTATCATGCTTCTGAGTTCAGTGAGCTGTTTCTTCTTGTACAGTAGTTGTTGACTTTCTAGATTTCTGCTGCTATTTTATTTTATCTGTTTTTGCTTTGATACTTAGCATCTGAGGCCAATGTATGTATTCAACATTTTAATCACTTGCAATCTTGCAATCAAGGTATTCACACTGCTACAGTAGTACTCTATAGTGGAAGAGTTGCAGTGTATTTTCTTGCTGCTAGACTGGAAGATAACTCAGAAATGAAGTTTTTTCCATGCATTTCTGGCACTAGACCCTGTCATGCTAGGAAAACAAGATGAAGTCTCTTGAATTTCTTTGTGTGTTCATTGCTGTTAGATGTATATGGAGAATGGGGATGGTAAATAAGAATTAATAATCCTTACCACTTATCCTCTTCTATTCTGCTCCCAGTTTAGATACTTATTTCATATCTTCAGGCATACAAAAATTAATATTCTCAAAATATTACAAAATGTGTTACCCTAGACATCTATACTATTTTCAGTGATAGAATAAAATATCAGATCCAGAATGTTTCATCTCCAAGATTCTGTAACCAAAAATCTGTTCATTTTTCCTTTTACATTGATATGTACCTATATATGCATATATACATATATAAATATTATATATGTGTAAATATGTATACATAGTTTATCATTTCTCATCTTTTCTCCCAACAGTACTGACTTTTTTGAATTCATATAAACTCACACGAAATTGTGGCAATTGGCATTAGGCTCCAAATTAGCTCTCTATTTCTTGTTTTCCAATTGCAATGACTAGGTTATGAACAAAGGCATAAAAATACATTGATAATACTACTAGATAAGACGTATTCACTACATTAGTCCAATACTATTAGAAGAAAATTAATTTTGCACTTAACCAGATTTTACTTTCGGTTGCACCGTGTCTGGAAGGCTTCTGTGGTAGCTGCTGAAATGACAGTTTACTGCAGTTTGAAGTTTCAATTATTCTCATCATGAGGGCTAATTCTTTGTTTTTAGAAGAAAAAAATTTTGTACTTATCCTCTTACACATGCACAACACATGCTATTTTGTAAACATTTGACAATTTGTCCAAAAAATGAACACTGGAACCACCAAATGCACAGATTGATGAAAATAATCAAATAAATAATACCAATGTGGGACTACAACACACTATAAAATTCAGTCTCAGCTATTGTGGCCAAAATGATGTGTATATCATGCTTTTGACCTGAATTCAATATGACACATGCTGCTCCACTGTAACTGGAACTTTCTTAATTTATACAAATAAAATATTTAATTCCTCTTGGATTGCAAACAAAAGATGTATATATGTGTGTGTGTATATATATATATTGTTTTCTGATATTAAGAAGTAAGGGACAATTCAAGGATTAAGAGGTTTTCTTACAAAACTTGTCTTGCCAAAGTTTTTCTTTCAAAATGTGACACCGTTAACAAAGAAATTGGATAACAGGGTCCACAGAATCTTCCCTGACATTCTGAATAGAGTGTGCCGGGCGGCAGCCTATTGTTGGTTGGTGTTAGATTGATTGCAGCATGATAGACCTCAAAATACCCAGCTTAGTCAATCATAAAACAAGAGGTAAAGATTAATTCAAGACTCTGGTCCGTTCTGTGACCTTCACTGGTAATGAAACTTGTAGGCTCATTAGTTGCAATTAGAAGCATTTAAAAATTAATTGCTTTTAGCTTAATGAAGTTTTTGCTCACTTGGAACTCACAACAATGGTAAACAGATCAACAAACTTGTTAGCAATGCTTTACTATAGGGTAGAGATAAACTTGGAGAATTGTTGTTTCTCCTTTCTTTCCCCCCCCCCCTTTCTCTCATTATGATGGCATGTATGAAAAGAATGCATGGGTTAAAGTTTCTTTATGTCTTCATAAACATTTGTAGATTAGGAGTCATCATTGCAATCGTATACTATTCACATAAGCATTAATATCTCTTCCAAAGTTACCTTTGTTCACATTCGTATTTTAATGTATTGTGTATTTAGCTTATGTGTCTGTAAGAATGTCATTCATCCATGAAATTAACTACCCAGAGAGTATGCTGTTACAAAAGCATTACAAGCCAGAAGAGGTGGCTCGACCTTGAAATCTTAGATTCTTGAGTTGCAGAGAACATCAACAAAGGCAGAAAAGTTCACAGGACTATCTCATTGTGATGATACAGGCTGTTTATCCGAGATACAAGGGAAACACCATGGCTGGCCAGACTTCAACATGGCTGTCATTGCCAGCAGCATGGGCAAACACAGTAGTAGGATCAAACTCAATCTGCCCTGGCCTAAGGCCTTACTTTGAAAATAGCCAAGTCAACATAATGCAATTCTAACTGGAGCGATGTGGAATCTCAATTTTGTTGCTTTGATTTGCATTTTTTAAGGCTAGAGAATTTGAGCATTTTTTTCATGTATCTATTGACCATTCTTATTTCCTCTTCAGATAAGTTTCTCTTTAAGACTTTAGCACACTTATTTATCTCGCAGTTGTTTCTTTGAGGATTTGTTGTTGGAGGAATAAATTTTTTGAATTCTAAGACCCTTATACATTGTGAGGCTAGTGAAAATCTTCGCCCAGTTCATGGACTTTCTATTGAACTTGCTAGCTATGTCCTTCGTCATGCTGAAGTTCTGCAGTTTCATGCAATCCCATTTCTCCAACCTTTCTTTGATTTGTTGTGCTTCTGAATATTTGTTAAGAAAATTCTGGCCACTTCAACCTAGGTTAGAATAGCCATAACTAAGAAATCTAATAACAACAGATGATGGAGGGGATGTGGCCAAAAGGGAACCCTAATGCATTGTTGGTGGAAGTGTAAACTTGTTCAACAACTTTGGAAAGCAGTATGGAGGTTCCTCAAAAGACTCCACATAGTGCTCCCGTATGACCCAGAAATCCCACTTTGGGGCATTTACCTAAATGATCACAAACAAGGCTATACTAAACCTACCAGCAGAACTATGTTCATTGAAGCATTATTAACCATAGCTAAGATATGGAACCAACCCCGATGCCCCTCAGTAGATCAATAGATCAAGAAAATGTGAGATATATATATAGATAGATAGATAGATAGATAGATAGATAGATAGATAGATAGATAGATGTATATGTATATATATGTATATATATATATATAATGAAATTCCATGCTTCCATCAGAAAGAATGACACAACCCTATTTGTTAGGAAATGGAAAGACTTGGAAAAAATTATATTAAGTGAAGTAAGTCAGGCCCAAAGAAACCTAAGTCCCATGGCTTCCATTATTTGCAATAACTAGTGTATGTCTAGGACAAGCGGAAACAGTCAAAAGCTATGTACATATGACCATATAAGATGATGTTAAGCAAAAAAACCACAAGTGTTTTTTTTCTTTCTTGCTATTGTTTTTAATGAACTTATAATGAACTACATGATATTTTGTATCTTTGGTATGTTCTTCCCCCACGGTGTAGCTCCTGTTTCCACTGCATTTGATTCAGGTGCCCTGCATCTTGTTTATGCATTTCTAATTTGGGGAAGGGATGGGAAATAACAAAATGCTGAAATAAGGATACAGGTTGACCCATTGTAACAATGAGATGTACAAGACACTATGTTGAAAACGAACTTTACAACTTCAGGAGGAGGGGAGGGAGTTGGTGAGGCAAGGAGGGAAGGGATTATAAGGGAAAAACAAAGGAGGAGGTAAGAATGCTCAATAGGAAATATACTCATTACCTTACTCATGTATCTGGAACCCCTCTGTACGGTATTTTTACAATAAAAAATATAAAAACAACTGATGCTGGAGGGAATGTGGCCAGAGGGAATCTGCATTGGTGGGAGTGTAAACTAGTTCAACCACTTTGGAAAGCAGTATGGAGGTTTCTCAAAAGACTCCACATAGAGCTCCCGTATAACCAGCAATCCCACTTTTAGGCATTTACCCAGTCACAAACAAGGCCATACTAAGGCTACCAGAACAACTAAGTTTATCACAGCATTATTTACCATAATTATAATATGGAACCAACCCAGATGCCTCTCAGTAGATGAATGGATCAAGAAAATGTGATATATACGGATTGGGAAGATGGCTCAGTGGTAGAGCGCTTGCCTTGCATGCCTGAGGCCCTGGGTTCAATTCCTCAGCACCACATAAGCAAAATGAAAAAAGCCGGAAGTGGCGCTGTGACTCAAGTGGTAGAGCACTAGCCTTGAGCTGAAGAGCTGAGGGACAGCGCCCTGGCCCATAGTTCAGGCCCCACAAACGGACCCAAAAAAAAAGAAAAGAAAATGTGATATATCTATCTATCTATATATATATATATATACATGTTTATGTATACATGTGTGTGTGTATGTGTATACAATGGAATTCTATGCCTCCATCAGAAAGCATGGCCTTGTCCCATTTGTTGGGAGATGGAAAGACTTGGAAACATTTATATTAAGTGATGTAACCAAGGCCCAAAGAAACATAGGTCCCATGGTTTCCCTTATTTGCAAAAATCTAGAACATCTGTAGGACAAGCAGAAAAGGCCAAAAGCTATGTACATATGACCATACAAGATGATGTTAAGTGTAATGATCTCCAAGATAGGGACATAAATATCTGTTTTCTTTCTTGCTATGTTTTCTAACATATTTATCACGTACCAAGTGATTTTTTGTTGCTTTGTATGTTCTTCCCCCACGGTATAACCCCTGTTATCACTGTATTTGATATGGTGCCCTGCTGTTGTATATACACTCCTCTAATTCAGGGAGGGGAAGGGGAAAAATAAAATGTGGATAAAAGGATTCAGGTTGACCCATTGTAACAGTGAGAAGTATAAAACACTATGTTGAAAACTAACTTTACAATTTGGGGGGGTAGTTGTGGAGGTGGGAGGGAAGAGAAGGTAGGGGAAAAACAAAGGAGGAGGCAACAATGCTCAATAGGAAATGTACTCATTACCTGGCTCATGTAACTGGAACCCCTCTGTACAGCATTTTTACAATAAAACGTACAGAAAATTAAAAAAAAATTAAAGTGTGGCTCAACTGCTAGAACACTTGCCCTCAAGTTGAGGTCAAGAGTTCAATACCCACTACTACCAAAGAAAATAATAAGAAAAGGAAGAGCATTATTTTTTCTAAAACTTATACATTTAGCCTAAAATGAGATAGAAGTAAAGAGAAAATAAAATCCAATATTTGCTAGACAATTTAATGATGAAGAAAAGAGCTCATGTTCATATTTTAACTTTCTATATTTTTTATCCTGGGGACAAAACCACTCTATTATTTCCTATGGATCAATTGCTTTGTATATATTTAAAGTGTAGTGTGAGTTCATATTTTCTGACTATATGGGGTATGAATCTATTATTATTAGGTTATGCAATTTAGCAATCATTCTGAGATAATATGTTTTTATGATTTCCAGGTACAGGAGCCATTTCTTTTCCTCATTAAGAACGCATGAGTTATTTTCATAAAGATATCTAAGTGTTGCTGAAGAATGTGAAGGATTTATACACATGAATAACCACAGACAACATTAATAATTGCGAAAACACAATGGCTAAATTCTGGGATTGCATTGCCTTACCCTGGATATTTTATTCAGGAAAAAATTGTTCAAGTAATATTTATTTACACATTGGTAAATACATAGATACAATTTATATATTCATTCAATCAGATGATTTAAATGATGCCAAATAAATATTTGTGGTGATGTTATACCAGAAAGTCTGCAGCAATGTTAGATATTGCAATAGAAATTATATTTTAATAACTAGTCTTTGATTAAAAACAAAACAAAAATGTCTTACATTAAAGTGATAAAAAGATAGAGTTTAGTTCTGTATTAAAAATAAACCATTAATCGGAATTCTAAATTTGTGTAGTTACCACTATATGCTAAAATAGAATTTGTTATGTCTCAGTCTTGTACCTGACATAATTTAACTTACAGATATTTGAAGAACTAGGGTGCTTGCCTTACTTTAACTATCTTACACATTAAGATATGTCCCATATTTAGACCTGTTCTCTTTGACTCAACATACATTGACATATATCTACATACACAGCCTCTTTTGTCTTTGTCAACTAAAACACAATTTTGACTTCTACGTAAAGATTTCTCCTCCTCTGAGTCATTTCATATGATAATATGTTTTATCTTCATTTGTTATTTATTGGATCTGAAAATAACTTATGTATTCAGTTGTTCATAAATTACTTTCCCTCCTATGTAAATATTTTGGGGCTAGAAAGCTGTATGTTTTACATGTGAATTTCCATTACTGAAATAGTATTAGATGGAGACAGAGAGAGAGAGAGAGAGAGAGAGAGAGAGAGAGAATAAAAAGAGGAAAACTTAAAGCACACACTAAAAAGCTAAGAAATTAATGAATTCTTTTTGGAGGCATACATTTTTTCCTTTGCCTTCCAATGAACTCAGAGTTCCACAGTTGTGTTTAAATAGATGTTAATCTAATTTCTTCCTTGATAATAAAACCCTGCTGTGGCCCAAGTTAATTTACTCAGCTCTTTTGTAATGAAGGCCAGGATGTCTTGTCCTTGAAATTTATTTCTATATCAAAAAGCTAGAATTTTGGATAGGTACTTAAAACTTAGAGCATATTTGCATACTTATTCATTTGCTTCAACTTAGCCTAAGGAGCAATCTTAATACCTTTATTTATCTAAAGGGTAATTAATAGTAACATCTTAAAACATAATGAAAATTTGGTTTAAGTTTTCTTATTTTCATCCACAATACCTCAGTTGGGCACATTCCCTCTTGTAGTAGTTTTCTATTGCTGACTTGATCCATAATACCACCACTGTGAGAAAAGTTTTTATTCTTCATATACTGCAAACATAGGACACTGCAATTGTGTTGTGTGGTAGAAGCTAATATCTGCAATCTCTGCTACTGAGAATTCTGACATTGGGGATGTGTGGTCTCACAGCAAGGCTAGTCTAGGGAGAAAAGTTAAATACACTACACTTCCAAAATAACTAGCAAAAAGCTATGTTAGAAGCATGACTTAAGTGGTAGAGAACCAATCAATCAAGTGTGCTGCCACCAAAAAATATCTAGGGCTGGGATTGTGGCCCAGTGGTAGAGTGCTTGTCTTGAATGCCTGAGGCCCAGGTTCGATTCCTCAGCACCACATGAGCAGAAAAGCCGAAAGTGGTGCTGTGCTGAAGTGGTTAAGCACTAGCCTTGAGCTGAAGAGCTGAGAGATAGCTCCTAGGCCCAGAGATCAGGCCCTATGACTGACCAAAGAAAATCTGTAAAATTAAAACCACTGCTTTAGTCAACTTTTTTTTAATGTATCTATTTCAAGCATGGTTGAAAAGATTTAAATATTAGGAGAAACTATCCATGGTGCAATTGTTTTATTTTATATCATATTATCAATTCTGATCACTCTAATCCTATCCTATATGTCATTATTTTATCATTCAAAATCTTTCACTCTCTTGCAATAGAAAAATTCCATAATTCTATTCCTATAAGAACTTTATGTTCTCAATCTGTATAATCCCTACTTACAATTCAAGTTTCCTCAATTAATGAGGGTAATAACCACATTTTACAATTAATTGATAAGTACACAAAGATAAATAAAAGTACCTTCTCCAAAATATATGCTAGAACAAGTACATATACTAACAAATTAAGTTCAATGGTAAAATAAAGGAAAATATCTGTGAAGATTTTTATGAATCACAAAAAACAGAGAAGTTAGTTGCTGAAATGAGTGTGGGAAAAGAAAATGATGAAAAGGAAAAAAATAGATAACAAGACTGATATCTCTAAAACACTAATTTCAGTGTCAACTAAGAAAATGACTGATAATTAACACCAAATAAAAAATAAAAAAACGTAGTTTAAGAAGAGAAAGATGTGTTAAGTAGTGAAAAGAGAGTATTAATCGA